>NC_086084.1:0-300000 GCF_948474715.1 Cydia amplana
TTGATTGCACAAAGTGAGCTCTAAATCGAAAACGTCATATACCGTCCCCTTAAGTTCAAATCGCCAACGCCAGTGAGTGACAAAAAGATCTACAAAATACAACCTTGTTAAAATGCTAATAAGTTTTAATTTCGAACGGGCTTTCCAACCAAAAGACTATCTCAATGTGCTCAGTAAGAATCCTATTTATTATTTGGAGTTTATCTGTAAAAATTTAAATTAAGAATTCCGTTCTTCACTGTCGTTGTATTTTGTTTTTTCACAATAAAGCACATAGAGTTAGTAAGGCTTATAGTATAGAGATATATAGCTTACCATCAGGCGGCCCGTATGCTTGTTTACCACCTATGTGGTATAAATAAAAGAGATAACAATGTCATCTAATACCTTTGAACGAGCAATTCTTGTATATTTATATATTTCGGGGATCTCGGAAACGGCTCTAACGATTTTGATGAAATTTGCTATATGGGGGTTTTCGGGGGTGAAGTATCGATCTAGCTAGGTTTCATCTCCGGAAAAACGCGCATTTTTGAGTTTTTTTATGTTTTCCGAGCAAATCTCGGTCTCCCAGAGACCGAGATTTGCTCGTCAACCTATTAATGCGGTTTATATTGCATTAGAAGTACCTACATTATAAAAACTGAATTACAAAAACTCGTACTGAATTCAGTATCAATTGAACGTAGTTTAGCGAAAAGGATTCGTCCATAAAATGTCATTTAAATTAATTTTGCTTACACTCTCTTTAGCTTAGACGAACTCTGCATTTTTAACAGTTCTATATAATATTTAAGTCTATGTATATATGGTATGGAACTAGAAACAAAATCAAAATAAATTCTAAATTTAATTCAAATTGAAGCATACCGTGTCGGCGCGATGGCTTTATAACCTTTTATTATTACATATTTATTATGTAAGGATGGTAGCAAACAAGAGTACGGTCCGCCGTCGCCTACTGGCAGCTTGTAACTCAAAGCACGCGCACTGCTAGTCAAGATATATGTGCCGATCGACTTTGTATACATACATACATACATGGTATGTACACATTGAATGAAATAGTGCGCGGACAATGTTACAGTAACAAGTGTACTAGTTCCGTAGGTTCCTCATAAACGGATAATTGAAAGATATCGGCATATCTGAAATAGCATATTAGCTAAATAATTTTATAAGGTCATTATAGATAAGTGTTACTGCGGGGTAATTGTTGCTGGTCTCCACCTTAATTCACTTGCCTTTAGTGCCAAATGTATGAACTTGCAATAGTTAAGCACTAAATCAATGTGTAAACAGGCCCAAAAGTGAAGGTCAGCCATAATTTCCCCGCAGCCACACTTAGCCGTATTGACCTTGTTATCAAGTTTCTATCGAGCGTATGCTCGAATGTGTATGTATAGAATACCGAGCTATAATGGTGAACCGTAATAGTATACTTAAGGCTTATCGAGTCTGAGCGCTTCGATGTAACGTTGCACTGTAGTTTTGCCATTTTAACTCCTATAATTCCTACTAGCGACCTGCCCCGGCTTTGCACGGATTAACAAATTATACATAAACATACCTCTTGAATTACTCTATCTATTAAAAAAAAACGCATTAAAATCCGTTGCGTAGTTTAAAAGATCTAAGCATACATACAGACAGACAGACAGCGGGAAGCGATTTTGTTTTATACTACATATGTAGCGATAAATTATCTTCTAGATTGTTGTCGGATACAATGGCTCGCTTTTCGTATATATACTTGCTTGAGTTTCATAGGATACTTTCCCAAAATACAAATTACCATCGTAACCCGCGATGTACTTTTAATGCAGGCTATGCAAATAATAATCTCTTAACGACACGGTAAATTAAACGTAGAAATAAAACTATTAAAACGGATTATATAGCGTATATTGAATTTATTTACTTTTGTCTATCTTGATGTAGTATAAATTCAATATATGCGATATAATCCATTTTAATAGTTTTATTTCATGAGTAACTATCGCGGTAACCGAAGACAATATTAAACGTAGAAGCTAAAAAACCGGCCAAGAGCATGGTCATGCTCAGTGTATCAAAAAATGTGTATCTAAAAACAGGCAAACAATCTCTGTAAAACTACACACCTACACTAAATGCCACGAGTATGACTCGGGCTTGGCGAAATTTTTTTTCTCAGAGATATTCTAAACTTTAATTTGAACTTCTAATGTCATAAGAAAATCGATTTCGATATTATTATGAAGAAATAATAACATTTCTATGACAGTAGCGATTATTTCCCGAAAATCGAATTTTACTGGAAGCAATATTTCCATTCGCAAAATTTACCATTTTATTCTTTCTCACTAGCTTCCTTTCCCGGAAGCATTTTAACCAATTCGCATATTTTCCTATTATAATTATATTTCAATAGTTTAATTTCCTGATACGTTTTCAAACCATTTGAATAGTTTGTATAATTCTTATTATCTGTAGTAATGTAAATCAATTTTGTACCATTTGGAGTTGAAACTCTAGGTCCATGGGGTCCCAGCGCGCATAAGTTGTTCGCAGAAATCGCGAAGCGTCTGGTTGACGTAACTGGTGACCGAAGAGCTGGCGGCTACCTCGCACAACGTATCAGCATTGCGATACAGCGAGGAAATGTCGCCAGCATCCTTGGTACAATGCCTCAAGGGCCTATTTTAGATTTAAGCTAGTTTTTAATTTATTTTAGTAATACACTGTATAAATCTTGTTTCTAAAAAAAAAAAAATATTGTTCAATAAAATATGTTGGTTCTGTACGCATAAAGTGTAATGGCATAATCGACTGCATACAAAGACCACGAGGACGGTATTATCGCTTATATATACTATACTAACCTCGGGGTGCCTAGCCACAAACTTGTTGAATGTTGGTGAACTGTCGACAGATTGGTCAAACATTGACATTGGTCCGCACGCTCGGCGCCGCTCGCAGTATTCAAACTTGACTGTACAAATTAAAGTACTTTTTAAATTTAAAAAATATGGCGGATGGTCGTCCGTAATGCGGGCGCGATACGGCACGGGCCCGACGCGCATCCGGCTCGTAAAACGGAATTATTAATGATCTCCCGGCCGTCCTCGGTCCCCGCCCGGCTTATGGTAATAAGCATTACGGATAAAACTTTTTAAGTACTGCATACGAGTAAATTTTGTTCGTAAGAATAGGTGGATAAAGCTGGTAAGTCGCAAAGCCGTCTATAGTCTATAGGGCCGGTATTGTTGCGCCGACAAGGCTAGATTAGTATGAACGAGCATTTTATATTTCACCTAAAAGTTTCTTCAAAACTAAACCTGTTGTAGAGCATGCTCTCGTCGCTTGCTGGTTGTCTTTCCTCTTGTTGGTGTTTATAAGCCGACTTGGCGTGAACGAGTAACAAAAACGGCTTATAGTTTGCAGTAAAAGCACAAGAAAGAACGCTCGAGCAGTTCTATGTGTATTAGAGCTGCTTTATCCCCCTTTAGCAAACGCGAGCAACAGCACAGCGCACCATGGCGCGAAGTAATTGCTTGTTGTTTCTTATGGGTGAATTTTAATAGGGTTTCCGTACGGAACGAATGGATCTGCGTTCGTTTCAAACCCATTTCCCGACGAAATGGTCGGATTTTACAGGTAACATCACTTTCCTTTACCGGCTTTACCCGAGCACCTTTTTATTATACCAGTTTCTCAACATTAATTCTTTGTTTACAGTCGTATCTAGCATTGAGGGATTATTATGGGAAAAGGGTTTGCCGAGATTTGAATATTATGGGAAATGGACCAAACGGCAGGCATTTCAGGCACAAAATATTTTATGCAAACGACCTTGTTGTAGCAGCGATATACAAGTGAGATAGCCTTTTTCTCTAGATGCCTTTAATATTGTACCTTTCATAATAATACCTACTCTTAAAGCGATAAATTGAGTTAGTAGGTACCGGTTTATTCAAAACTATACTCAGTGCGTGGCATTTAGTTCCTCACGTCGTGGTAATAGGGGCAATCTTCCCGTGTCCGGTTTTTTAATAATTAATTATAACAAAATAAAACGGTGGGCAAGTTTATAGGCTGTTCTTGGGCCGGCGGCAACTCTCAACTTATTTACGAGTCGTATTAAGTACCTAATTAGATCTGGGTCATTCGTTTAATTAAAGAAAAATAGGGAGAGTATAAAGATAAAGGGAATTGAAAAGCAAATAATACTGGTAATTAGGCTCTGTTAGGTTCGTTATAGGGAAACAAACAATACAAACCGCCGGAATACAATTAGCAGCCAATTAGCTGAGCCAACTCGCCCGCGGCGCGGCGCGGCGTCCTACACCGTGCACCGGCGCGGCGCCGGCTACACACCGCCCCACTGCACGGTCACACGTCACACTATCAATGTCGAGAGGAAATCAGCCCACGTCCGTCTATTGCACACTCCACACGCCAAACACAGCGTTGAACACTTGAACAGTTTCACGAAACGACATCAGTCAGTGCAACACACAACAAGTAGCACACAGACAGCGTCACATATACAGATGTGTGTAATGAATAAGCAGAGAGAATCATGCAGCCATGTTGAGTTGTAAACACGTAACGTAGGTGTAGGTACTAGATGGTACTGGGTAGGTACGTATAGTAAATGCGTATATAACCTGCCATAACGATGTCTACGGTGTTACGGATCACTTTACCAACGGAGCCAATGACGAGGGATTGACGGTCAATAGTTGTATTGTATTGTATGACTACTTTTATGACTGTCTCTATATTTTTGAAGTGAAAACTTCTTTAGCGGCGCTGTGCACTTTTTGAGGTGGGGGAAAAATGTTAAACTCGAGACAGCGTAAGACGATCACGTGACCGTAAGACGGACACGTGACCTGATCGAAAAACTGTTACATGTAATGTCATAGAGTTTTTAGGGTTCCGTAGCCAAATGGCAAAAAACGGAACCCTTATGGATTCGTCATGTCTGTCTGTCTGTCCGTCCGTCCGTATGTCACAGCCACTTTTTTCCGAAACTATAAGAACTATACTGTTGAAACTTGGTAAGTAGATGTATTCTGTGAAGCGTGAACCGCATTACGTTTTTCACACAAAAATAGAAAAAAAAAACAATAAATTTTGGGGGTTCCCCATACTTAGAACTGAAAGTCAAAAAATTTTTTTTCATCAAACCCATACGTGTGGGGTATCTATAGATAGGTGTTCAAAAATGATATTGAGGTTTCTAATATCATTTGTTTCTAAACTGAATAGTTTGCGCGAGAGACACTTCCAAAGTGGTAAAATGCGTCCTCCCCTGTAACTTCTAAAGAGAATGATAAAACTAAAAAAAAAATTATGATGTAAGTACATTACCATGCAAACTTCCACCGAAAATTAGTTTAAACGAGATCTAGTAAGTAGTTTTTTTTAATACGTCATAAATCCCCTAAATATGGAACCCTTCATGGGCGAGTCCGACTTGCACTTGCCTGCTTTTTTTAATAGGTAGCTTAAACAATCTAGGTCCGTCACCGTTAACGCAAGCTCCTGATGACGCTCCTGATGACGCTACTCGGTACGGAGTGAAACATGTCGAGTGTTTTCGATTAAATACGTGATTTAATAGTTTACTTATTTTGGATATTACCAGAACAAATGTTCAAATTGAATTGGTGGTCGCTGCGTGTCCGCGCGTTCATTAGGAACCTTCGCGTGTGTCCAGGCCCGCTCCCGCTCCCGCTTCCGCCTCCGCCTCTGCGCCCGCCCTCCGACGCACGTCTCAATCAGCCGGTGGGCAATTACAAACAAATGCTTTTTTATGTTTTTGTAATTCGATAATGGGACAATTACGACTAACGACCCGCCCGGCCCCGCTCGCGCTGGTTTAAGTGCTGCCATTACGGAAACTACTACTCTGCAGCCAGGGCTGAACAAATATAGAATTTACCCGTTTCTATGTCGTCTATATGTAGTTCGTGTTTTTAAAATTAGATAAAACCCCACTGAACTTGTATAATATGTCGGCGGCCGATCGGAGAATCCGCCAGATCCTAAAGTTCCCTTGAGGATACAACTAAACGGAGTAGCCATTGACAGGCTTTCCCCTCTGTCGAAAATAGGCGGCCAACGGTCATACACAATGTATGGACTGACGTTTATCTGACATGGCTATTTTTACGTTACGCATACATTTGACGTTCCCCTCCCCCGCAAAAATCGGCAGACTGTTTTGTACAGAAAATTACAGACATGGCGTGATGGCGTCTCCGTTTGATTATATCCTCCAAGTAAAGTTTCTGATGTGTAATGTTTTGACGGTCCTCACATTAAGCCAATAGATACGTAGGATAGGTAGGTAACTAGGTTGCTTCAGACGCCCGAAGGTCAAACTGTCCAGAAATAGGCTCCGTCGACTCAGGAAACGAGACAATGATTTTCACGTTTCAAGATATGCTTAGGATCGGCCGCCGACATAAATATACCTACACAAGTGGATCCAAATCTGGGGGCACGGCAGTGCCCCCGCCAAGTCGAGCGCGAAGCAAACACTGCCGTACCATCCTTTACTGGACCCATTTCGCCGCATTTTCAGGCCCCTATTTGAGAACCTCTGGATAAGACCAAAACGCAGAAATTTTCGTCATCCAGTAAGCTATAATCACATACTTAAAATCCAAAATTTCAAGTCTGTAGGTCATTTAGTTCCGAAGTTAAGCGAAAAACCTAAAAATATTGCAATATCAGTCACGTTTTAAAGATATAAGAACTGCATAAGTAAGTTTGTAATCCCATATAAATATATGATATTACAAAGTTACTGTTGCAGTATCAATAAGATATCTTTAATTTGTAATACAGTTTTAAAACCCCCTGGCACTGATTAAAATAACCGACTTGGTTTCACATTACATCTCAAAACATTTTTGTAGTAAAAGGGTTGCGAGACTTGCACCTTTTTACATGTAATGTTTTTGATGGGATCAAACTTTATGCGGTTAAATTAGAAGTTGGTAAATAAATTAATTATAATCTTGTCCTGTTGTATAGTGCACAGTTCATTGTAAATAAGGCGGGATTTCAGCAGTGTGCGGCACAAGCACATTCAGTACAAAAATGCTTGTGCCGAACACTGCCGCACAAGAACAAGTGTAGGTATATTTATAGTATTTTATGCAACCGTTGTTTAAGAGAGGTAAAAAAGGCGAGTGGCGTGAGTAACAATTTGAGGCGAAGCCGAAAATTGTTAATAAAGACGCCACGAGTATTTTTGACTCAGTTAAACAACGTTGCATACAATAATTTTTCTACGACCAAGCACTTACTTTGAAATAAAATTGTAAATTTAACAAATATTTTTAATTCAAGAAGTAGCAAAAATGGAGGGTACGGGCGGGAAAAGAATGAATGAATGAATGAATGAAATTAAAAAAAAAAACCATGTCTATGGTTCACTTATTCAGTTTTTAGTCAGAGATGACATTTAAAATAAGGTTGGCAACACTTTCATTCAATATTTTTTAAGTGGTCATTACACGAAGTATCGTAAAATCGCCAAAAAGATACTGCGTGTACGCACAAATTCTTTTTTGGGGCATAGACTAAAGACTTGTCTTGACAACTATAAGGTAGGGTTTTAAATGTGTGTGCACGACCCTTTAAATTAAATGACAAATAAAAGTACGGGAGTAGAAAAAATATATTATCGAACCATCGACATTAAGTACCTATGAATGTAAATATTTACTCAGATATTAGGTAACTTGTAGCTAAGCATAAAATTATATCTCACAATGGATAAGTTGTTTGGACGTGTCGTGGCGGGCGGCGCGGCGAACGGTGGCAGTGGCGGCCGTCTATCGCTTCGGGCGTCGCTTATCGCCGCGCCGGTTAATGCTGCGGCAGCGGCTGCTGCAACCTTTGATTCAGGAGGGGTGTATTATAGATGACGCTCAGTTTGGTTTTCGTCCTGGTCTCTCAACGGATTCAGCCATAATGAGCCTAAAGCACACGGTCAACTACTACACTACAAGAGAAACATCAGTATATGCATGTTTTCTCGACCTTAGTAAGGCTTTCGACTTGGTAAATTATGATTTACTGTGGAGTAAACTAAGGAACACTACAGTTCCTACAGAGGTCACCAATCTGTTGAGATACTGGTACGAAAACCAAACGAACTACGTAAAATGGGGCGAAACGACTTCTAACGAGTATAGGTTAGAATGCGGTGTTCGCCAGGGGGGAATAACCTCTCCGGACCTTTTCAACCTCTACGTGAATGACCTGATTGTGGGGTTGAGGAGCACCAGAGTCGGATGTCACGTAGGTGGCATCTGCGTTAATAGTTTGAGCTATGCGGATGACATGGTGCTCCTCAGCCCCTCGGCTGAGGGCCTCAGGAGGTTGCTTCAGTTCTGTGAGAAATATGCGATTTCTCACGGAATGAAGTATAATTGCGATAAAACTGAATACCTTATATTTAGGGCAGGAAAGGGTCCGGAGAGGATACTTGATGTATTTTTAAACGGGTTACCTGTTCGAAGGGTGCAGCAGTTTAAATACCTCGGACATATACTAACCGAAAACCTGAAGGACGACAAAGACATCGAGCGTGAAAGAAGAGCCCTATCAGTGAGGTGCAACATGCTCGCGCGCAAGTTTGGCAGATGCTCCGACGAGGTCAAAGTGACGCTTTTTAGAGCATACTGTCAAAGCTTCTACACAGGGCAACTTTGGACCAACTTCACCAGGAAAGCAATTAACACCCTAAGGGTTCAATATAACGATGCCTTCAGAATCCTGATGAAGTTGCCAAGGTGGTGTAGTGCATCGAGTATGTTTGCGGAGGCTCGTGTCCCCGATTTCTTTGCCGTAATTCGGTCTAGAGTGGCGTCCTTTTGGAGTAGGCTGCGCAGCTCTGAGAACTGTATCCTTGCCATGATTAGTGAGGATTTGCACAATCCAATTTGTAGGTTTTGGCTGTCTCTGCACCAAGATGCGAACCGGAAGTAGTTTTAAGTTCTATTCTAAATTGTAATTTTACTTTTTACATTTTTTGTCTTTTTACAGGTAATTTTTTTTATTGTTGTATTTCGCTTTGTGTGTTTTTATATGGGTGCTTGCCTGAAATAAAATCAATTATTATTATTATTAATCTTCGCTGACACTTTAGGAAGCTAGGGCACTGTCAGACATTTTATAATGGTGTCGAGACGCGAGATATTTCATCATGTAGTATCATTTTGTCATTGAATTAAGGGAAGTGCTAATAGTTGTTTTACAAGGGGGCAAAGTTATTGTTTCACCGCTCGTGCTAATATTGATACCCGAGCAAGCGATCGAAAGATTCCAAATTTGAACCACGGGCGTAGCGAGGGGTTCGAAAAGTGAAATCTTGATAGCCGTGGGGGTTTCAAGGCACGAGGGTTAAACAAATTTTGCCGCCGAGTGAAACCCAACATTTTTCACCACATCCACGCAAGGAAAATACTAGCTGTAAAATATCAAACAAATCTATTCAAAATTATTGTTATTCAATACTAGCTTTTGCCCGCGACTTCGTCTGCGTGGAATTAGTAATTTAGGTAGCTATTACTTTATCCAATCTGCGTTTTATTGATAAACATACAAACTTTGACCCCCCTTTTTCACCCCCTTAAATGGCAATTTCTTGAATTAAAACTACCCTTTGTCCTTCCCCGGGACTCAAACTATCTGTCTGTACCAAATTTCAACTAAATCGTGCACCAGCACCGGTGCTACACCGCCCGGCCAAGACAGTTCCTATCGACAAAGTTTGTTATGCAGTTGTTGTTAAGTCCCCATACAAAATTCCACCCCTTTAAGGGATGATTTCTAGGATAAAAACTATCCTGTGTCCTTCCTCGGGACTCAAACAATCTCTCTACCAAATTTCATCTAAATCGGTTCAGCGGTTTAAGCGTGAAGAGGTAACAGACAGACAGACAGACTTCCTTTTATAATATTATATGGATAGTATGGATTTATCATTCAAAATCATCATTCAATTCAATCAATTCTACCGCAAACATAAGAAAACAACAATTTGCATTTGATTACTTTGTTTCACAAGTGGATAAAATGCAACTTTCTTATCAGTTTTTGAACAATCAAGAGAGCCTTTACCAGCTGGTGTGGTGAAAAACAGTTCTCTAAAGTTTTTTTTTATTATTATAAATGGGCTTACTCTTGGCCACCATGGGCAGCCGAGGTGAAGACGTGGCCTACGATGGAGCGAGCCTGCCCAGAAGGTGCCTGTTCACCCTTGATTTGAAGGGTGCCGGGTTATATGAGCTCGGAAATATAGACGCCGGCAAGGAACTCCATTCCTTGATGATCAATCAAGGTTTATAATTACGAGTAGGTATTATTATGAACTCTAATTAATGATTGCAGCTGGAATTGGGTACTTATACCTAGAGGTCCCTTTAAGAACATCATTCAGCATTGGAATTTTTATAAAATTTTGATGTCTCGTTATAAAAGAGTTCTACTCTACTACTATTCTACAATAGTATTGCTCATACCGGAATTAGGTAAATAAAGTAAGAGCGATAAATGTGATGTCTTAGTTTAAGCCTTCTGTGTATAATAATTCAACGTGCGGACAGAAATATAGGTGGCACCGCCGCTGCCATATGGCGTGGCATCTAGTAGCTCGTCCTCAATAAAGAATGCAGTTGGCTCGTGCACGCCTCCGAGATTCTTCGCTGGCACTCTCCGCGCATAACTCTCCGCTTACTGCCCTCTGGTGTCGTGCTCTCATTTCATTTAGGTTATTTTTTGTGGATACTTACAAATTAGGGCAGAAGATTTGGGGTGGGATTTTAGCCCATTTCTTCTCGTCTACGAGAAAATGTTTGCGCAGCGCAGTGAACGTCAAAAATCAGTTTAGTTACTTTTGCACCAAAATTCATATTGAAAAAATTTCAAATTTAATATCGCGACACGTTTGAAATAAATATAACCAAGATCCAATTCAATAGACTGAATATAGGTATCCGATTAGGAGCTACGATGCTGCGACGATCACATACATATACACATTTGAACCGTATTACAACCCTTTCTTTGTGACTAATCGGCGATTAAAATGTGTGCAGCACATAATATATGCTATTGGTTCTCTTCTGTCACATAAGATAAGAAATAACATCTTAAAAACATTGCATGTAGTGTATGTTTGTCCTCGGCGCGGCGACGGCACGTGTACTCGCTGTCCCTGCTAATCTCATCACAACTCACATAAAATCAACTACATTTCCCGAAATCAAAACTATTACGGTGGTGCGGGAAGAGGGGGTAGCGGGTGACAAGGGGGGGGGGGGGTACAAGCTGGCACACGTGTGAACTTTACACGAACAATGACTAACTGGGATTCATATTGGTTTCCAACATGCCAATGGAAATATGACATAGCCATTTTCTACTTGAATAATGAAAGCAATTTTGCAAAACTAAAACAAAGAGGGAATTAATGAGCAAATGTGGATAACGATGTCCGCTCCCCGGCTGGTGTAATTAACCTAATGTGTAAAAGTGGAATTCTATGTGAAATATGCATAGAATAAAAGTGTAGGTATATGCACAGACAAGAGTTTGCTGAGGACAGATAAAGACTATCTTCGTGCTGATGTTGGGGCGAGAAAAGCGAAGTCTAAAGCCCTTGCTACACGGTCGCCGACAAGCCTTCTAACCGTCTGTCCTTGGTCTGACCTTGGTCAGTTTTGGTCAAATTTTGTTGGAAACAACTGTCTACACGGTCCGTCCAGACCAAGGCCACGCGGTCTGAGGGGCTTGTCGGCGACCGTGTAGCAAGGGCTTAATGCTCAACTCGGCGTCTCTTTCATGATTTTTGTTCCAAATGTTTTGTAAGGTACTATTGGCCTATATTCAATCAAATCTGACGGAAATGTAGATATGTAGTTCAGACTGCTCTTGTGGCTAGGTAGATGGGGGAAATTATTTATTTTTAAATATTGCCAGTACTGCAAATATTTATTTAAATAAGACGCGGTACAAAATTACAAATGCAAAATATCTTGACTAAGTCAAATAACCAGGCCACACGTTTAATGCTACGCTTTCGCAATCAGAATGTCAATGTAAATAATTACCTATTCAATATTTCAAAACCTTACACTGAAACATATACTTAGGTAGGTAAGTAATTATTTACGTTCAATTTAAATCAAATATGTAACTCGATTGGTAGTCACTGCAAGAAGGCTCGGATGAATTACCCTCACGTAGTGGTTCATTTCATAGTCCAATATCCCTCGGTGCGACCTTGATGTGCGCTGTAGGTACTGTACTGTGATCGCGCGAGGCGAGGAATGGCCGACATGCCCGTATTAGGCGCGTGCCGGAGTTATCTCCGCGACGTGTGCTGAGCGGCGACTCAGCCATTCGTCTATTGGAGAACATCCGGCTGTGAACTTATCTCGCGAATGTTCACGGGCGAGAAGTAGGCCGCAGCGAGAGGTGACGTGCAAATATACTGTTTATACATACATATTATTATGTGGCACTAAAAGATCATTCGAACCAGGACGCTTGAAAACTATACATATAATATAATGGTATGGATCGAGAGTGCATACTTATAATGTAGAAATAATCATTTATTTCGAGTAACTTTTACAGACTCATAGATATTGTTAGTATGTACTTATAACTATGTTAGTGTTTGCATAGTGATAGTCGATAAAAATGGAACCGTGCTGAGCCCGCAGGTGTTACTAAATGAGGCTGCTTACTAGTTTACTGTAAATAAACATGGTGACAATCGATAAAAATGCGACCGTACTACCGCCGCTGATTCTATTAACAAAACGTGACTAAACGAAGAGATATTTCGCGGTATTCGGAAAACAAGATCCGTTCTAGAGAAGAGAACGATACGATATGTACTAGATACCAACTAGTTTAGATTTCAGCTAGATATCTTTTGCAGCCAATGTCACTTTTACGTTAAATTATCGTTTTAAGATCGTTTCAAAATCGTTTTGAGATCTAAAAATACATAACGAGACGTTTTAGACATTGTGAAAATCGTTCAAGAGTATCTCCAGAATCGCGGAAATGTCAAAGGGTATAGCCGGGTAAGCATGGCCAAACTGCCCTTAGCGAAAAAAACAATTTCCTTTTACTGGATTATTAACCTATGTATATGTAGTGCTTTCACCAAATATTAAGCCTCAAATGCTTCAGATTTAAAAAAAAAATGCAAAAAAAGAAAAATTATTTTTATTTTATTACAGCCAAAGTACTAATCCGATTTCTTTGTAATTTGGGTATGTTGTATATACAATTAAGGTCGCTTTCTGAAAAAATTAATATTGAATTATCTCTTAAAATAATAGTAAAAAATTTAGATGAAAATTTTCAGAAAAATAAAAAAAATACATGCGAGATAGCGACAGTTATCAAATTTACATATTTCATGTAGAATTTAATAATGTTTAACATATATTTTTTTCAAAAATTAAAATCGGGATTAACAGTGTTAAAAACTCGAATTTGTAACATCCCATAATACCTTCTCTTCATACAAAATAACTTGTACGTTATACTAGAAAGTTATATTCCCAACGCAATTTGAATTTAGAACGCGACTTATTTCGCTGAGCGCGGACCTTAAACTCCGTGGCTGTAATGGCTGTATGCGGCTAGGGCGAACGGCATTCAGAGATTTAAAAAGCGGCCAAGTGCTTGGAGGATACAACTAAACGGAGTAGCCATTGACAGGCTTTCCCCTCTGTCGAAAATAGGCGGCCAACGGTCATACACAATGTATGGACTGACGTTTATCTGACATGGCTATTTTTACGTTACGCATACATTTGACGTTCCCCTCCCCCGCAAAAATCGGCAGACTGTTTTGTACAGAAAATTACAGACATGGCGTCTCCGTTTGATTATATCCTCCAAGGCCAAGTGCGAGTCGGACTCGCCCATGAAGGGTTCCGTATTTAGGCGATTTATGACGTATAAAAAAAAACTACTTACTAGATCTCGTTCAAACCAATTTTCGGTGGAAGTTTACATGGTAATGTACATCATATATTTTTTTTAGTTTTATCATTCTCTTATTTTAGAAGTTACAGGGGGGGGGGGGGGGGGGACACACATTTTACCACTTTGGAAGTGTCTCTCGCGCAAACTATTCAGTTTAGAAAAAAATGATATTAGAAACCTCAATATCATTTTTGAAGACCTATCTATAGATACTCCACACGTATGGGTTTGATGAAAAAAAAATTTTTGAGTTTCAGTTCGAAGTATGGGGAACCCCAAAAATTTATTGTTTTTTTTTCTATTTTTGTGTGAAAATCTTAATGCGGTTCACAGAATACATCTACTTACCAAGTTTCAACAGTATAGTTCTTATAGTTTCGGAGAAAAGTGGCTGTGACATACGGACGGACAGAGAGACGGACAGACAGACAGACATGACGAATCTATAAGGGTTCCGTTTTTTGCCATTTGGCTACGGAACCCTAAAAAAAGCGCGGGAACAGGAAAATAGGCACGAATTTTATACAGAGCGTTAACGATTGAAAAATGTCTATTCCTTTGATGAATAAAATACGTCACATTCTAAATTCAAATTCGTAAAGACTGCGTTCATAATATACTTCATTCGTTTATGATGACTACTTAGCTTTGCTTGTATGAAGAGAGAGTATTATGGGATGTTACAAATTCGAGTTTTTCACACTGTTAATCCCGATTTTAATTTTTGAAAAAAATATATGTTAAACATTATTAAATTCTACATAAAATATGTAAATTTGGTAACTGTCGCTATTTCGCACGTATTTTTTTTATTTTTCTGAAAATTTTCATCTCAATTTTTTACTATTATTTTAAGAGATAATTCAATATTATTTTTTTCAGAAAGCGACCTTAATTGTATATACAACATACCCAAATTACAAAGAAATCGGATTAGTACTTTGGCTGTAATAAAATAAAAATGATTTTTCTTTTTTTGCATTTTTTTTTTAAATCTGAAGCATTTGAGGCTTAATATTTGGTGAAAGCACTACATATACATAGGTTAATAATCCAGTAACAGGAAATTGTTTTTTACGCTAAGGGCAGTTTAGCCATGCTTACCCGGCTATACTCTTTGACAGGCTAGATCTTAACAATATCGTTGTCGTATCTTGGTGATGTCTAATAGATATCTAGTTCAAAATCCGAATCGGGCCCATTGTTCGAATACGGCTGTGAGAATTTGTAAACCGCGTGTCGTAGCCAGTACCTGCGTAGCATGTTCGTAGCTACGCGTAGCATTGTTACGTGTGTGCTACGACTTCACTGAGTACATATGTGGAGTATATCACAGCAGTGTGAGTAATCTTAAAGTATTGTGAGCCGTTCAATTATTACGTAAGATTTATTTTTTCTGTTCTTGAGCCGAGTTTGTAATAAAAAATAAGAATGGGTCCACGTACCCCTTTTAAATGAAGAGAAAAAAAAATAGGTACAAGTTGTGCTTTGTACTACTTAAGGTGACGGTAGAGGTGGGTAAATTTTCAGATTCTGTCAATTTACCCCATTTCACACACAAGCGCACTTCACGCACACTACCTCACTTTACTGGGACAGGTCACTGACCCATCAAGTTTTTTTTAAGATAGCGTTTTGAGTTTAGTGGCCTCCTTTTAGGAAAAGCGTTCCATTGAAAGAAGAAAGAGAAACAATACATTTAATCTTGCTTTCCTTGTCTGTTCATGTCACACGTGACGTATTTAAATTTTAATAATTCATTTGGTTGTTGACAATTTTCTACATTATGGCTTTGTCGAGATACGCGTTTTCTAAAGTTAAACCGAATAAAACCAGATGTCATTAAGTCAGATGTAAAATTTTATTTACTACTCTATACGACTTTTCATAAGGCTCAAAATCAATTAAATGAGAATTTAAATAAATAAAGTTCCGGCAGGGTGCAAAATTTAATTAAAGCGGACAAAATAAAATTTGAAAATATATGGAAACAGTGTTGGCTAATGTACCCCTAATATCTTTACCGATTTACTTTTATGTGGTATATTCGCCTTTTGTTTTACTATTAAATTAATACAATTAAAATAAAAAATATTATACCGGTATTCCACCGGTATTATTTCAGTGCTGAAGCGATTATCTTCGATCGTAGCCTTGATAATGTAGGTGTTGATAGTTACTTACGGCGGTAGGAGCGGCAATGAACCCCGTGCAGAGTAGAACGTGAGGTGCGTTGGGATAAGTGCATATATCTACTTATAATTCTTTGGCTGGTTGGTAACCCTCTATATTTTATTTTTTGTTTTACTGTTATTAGGTTAAGGGAGTTTTAGGGAGTGAAAAAAAAAATGATTTTCGTTTTATGCGCTCGCGTGATTGCCGATGGATTATAATTAGACAAAAGAACTTGTTTTCCACGCATCGAATGTAGATCCCTATGACACTTCCTCCAAGTCTTCTCCAATAATGTTTATACCGTATTTTAATTACCTACCTTAAATGTTACATTTCTAAATATTTTTTTTGTGCTATACATACTTCAAAAAAATCGCTGGAGGCCTAGCGGTAAGAGCGTGCGAATTGCAATTCCGGCTCGTACCAATGAGTTTTTCGGAACTTATGTACGAAATATCATTTTGATATTTACCAGTCGCTTTTCGGTGAAGGAAAACATCGTGAGAAAACCGGACTAATCCCAATAAGAGCCTAGTTTACCCCCTATGGGTTGGAAGGTCAGATGGCAGTCGCTTTCATAAAAATTAGTGCCCACGCCAATTTATGGGATTAATTGCCAAGCGGACCCCAGGCTCCTATGAGCCGTGTCAAAATGCCGGGACAACGCGAGGAAGATGATGATGATGTGACACATACTTCCAAAAAAATCTACAAATATTTTACGTGACAACTGCTTATAAGTAAATATTATGTAGGTACACTTATAAAGTATAAAGTAGAAAATATCTTATAGGTACATAATATAAAAACCGATCATGTACGAGTAGGATTCACTATGGGTTCCACAGTTACACATTTTTATTGCATATTTTTTGTTTAAGACCAACTCACCTATTATAGGACATAGGTCTTCCATTAATCTTTTGGCGTTGAACTATTTTTTGTATATGTATTTATGTAATACAATTCTGAGTTAGGTTATGGTACATTTTTGCTCACCTACTTAAAATTATGAATTATATCTGATATGTCACATGATACCAAAAATCGCCGCAAAGTTAAAAGTTCATTTATTTACGTTACTCATCTTCGGATCACCGACTTACTACTTCCTTACTTGACATATGTGTACTAAATTTCAATTGAACTAGTCCAGTAGTTACGGTGAAAATTGGCTTTAACAAAATGGCAGACACACGAGTGATCTTATAAGGGAGATTATTTTCCTTGAGTGAATGGTATGCATTTACCCCAATGCACCTCACGTTCCACGCGGCGCGGCGTAATCTGGCCCCTATTTCACCACGGTGACAGGTACGACAAAAACATCACTGCTATTGACGCCATAGGCATCCATGGACTACAGTTACCGCTAACACTGATTTAAACTTTCACGATTTTTACACATTATTAAATTGTACAACGGAACCGCAAAACGTTCAAGCGGATAAACAAGACCGGTAGAAGTGCGGGTAGTTCGAAAAACTCGCGCGGTTAGAAGATGCTGATGTCAACTTAAGCCAGTCTTCTCCGAGACCACGGGGACAACGCCGTCCTCGAAACGTCGGAGGTAAATCTTAAAACTTAGATACGCGATTAAGTCCCGTTGTACAATTTAATAATACAGTTACCGCTTACCATCGGGCGGGCCGTATTCGTGTTTGCCACCGTCATTGTACCTATTATTAAAAAAAAACTTTATTATATCGGATAAAACAGACATTTCTCTCGCAAAAAAATCTTGTGACAATTGTCACAAGATTTTTCAAAGAATTTTCGGTAAGTCTTGACAGGAAATGAGTTCTGTGTCGCAATTTCGATACAGTTGCCGTGTTTCTTGTGACAATCGTCATTAGCTTCGCAAAATAAGAATTTTTTAGTGGCAATATAATGGAGTTTATTTATTTATTAAAATGTTGGTGGCAAACAAGCACATCGCCCGTCCGATGGTAAGCGGTTACCGGGTTAGCGGGTATGGAGGCCTGTGACGTCAGCAACAGGATTAGTGATGGGTAGGACATCAATTTAAAATGAGTTTGTATGAGTACCTCATTTTCTAAAATGAGGTGTTACAATGTCTTACTTCAAATGAGGTGAGGTACTAGCATATTTTCAGCGTCAACTATTCCGTTAATTCCAACAGCGACAATTTTTTTAAGATGTATGAAAGCTTGCAGCGCTTACGCTTGTTGTCTTTCGTGTTTCATTGTTAACGTATTTTCGATTGTGACGCGAAGCGATATTGAAGTACATCGCGTGTCGGTCTCACTCCCTCTTTGGGTATTTCTAATTCATTGTTTCATTTTGAAAGGATTTTTGAGGGGTTCATGTCACAGAGAGGCGGTGAGTGGTACAAACTCAACGCATTTCTCGGTGGACCTTTTGTCCACCGAGACTGGACTGGACTCGGTGGACCTTTTGTGGTTGGGTTTGTTTGTAGTTCGGCAGTTGACAGTGTGGATCATTACTCGTTTCTTCATTTGAGTTTTGAGTGTCGGCGAGCAGGCGAGCAACTAGCGCCTCGCGCGATCCAGGGACTCTGTTGCGAGTTGTGTATGAGTTTTGAGGGTCGCGAGACTCGCGAGTGAATTTGAACGGATTTGTGATTGGTGTGGCAAGAGATGTTTGTGATGCGCGCGAGTAAATGAGTAAAATAAATAGAGGAGTGAAGTAAGACATTTTTGCGGTACGAAGTACTGCGACAAATTAACAAAATTAAATTAAAATTAAATTAAATTTATTTAAGACCAACAAAGGATCAATTTCGTTAAAAAAATGAAAAAAATGAATGAATGGTCAAAATGAGTGGTACAAATGAGGTGCCTCACGAGTGAGCGACTCAACACTAAACAGGATGTCGACAACTGTCGCACCTGTCACCGTGGTCGTGGTGAAATAGGGGCCAGTAAGTACCTAATAATCGCAGTGGTCTTAAGTGTCACAGACCCTACTGGCGCTTAAGTCCTTTATGACAATTTCTGCCTATTTTAAATTGTTCAAAAAAAAAGAAACCGAATAATTATATCGGACTACCGAATTTTCACGAGAATCAGTTGAGAAATGTGATATGCAAAGGAGAAGAATTCGGACATACGAAAGCATTTTTGCCCAAGTTGAAACGGAGACCTTCGCCAACGCTCGGTCAATGATGGTTTAGGTAGAGCTAGCTGCAGAGAAAAGGTACCACCCCTGCATACAATTATCTATCTGGTCGTACCTTTTCTCTGCAGCTGACTGTACACCTATAAAAATGGTTGTCCCTGCTGTAATTTTATACCGGTACCGTACTTTGTATTTCAACCGGTATAGTTTTACCTTCAAAACGAACCGGTATTGATAAATAATAACGGTACCATACCGCTTATACCGTAAAGAAAGCATGATGCAGTCTCTGCTTTGCACAATTATTGTGTGGACAAAATTCTTATTATATTTGTACTTAGTCCGTGGTAAACTATTGTAGTTGTCTTCAGTTCTGCCTTAGAACGTCGCGAAATACAAAGCTAAAAAAAAAAAAAGAAAAACTCCGACGCTGGCAACATTATTAGTAGCCCATATCAGTTTTTAGTTTCGCGCCTAACGTGAACGTTATGCGAAACCGATTTTGTTGAAATTCGGTGTTTAAAAATAGTTTTTCAGTGAAATTTCAGGAAATATTATATCTACAAATGATAAGTGGAAGTTTGAATTACTATAAGAAGAAGAAATTGTTGTGAAGATTGGAGAAATTTACTTATGACATGTTACTGTCATCTAAACAATGTTTTTGTTTCATACGATTACCAAACAAATACTATTACTGGCATAGTATTTTATACTTTGCCGTGTTTTCCGGTGGAAAACAACATTATTGTGACAATATATACAAATCATTATTACCTAAGATAAGAATAAGAAGGTTATCATAACCTCTCAATAATACGGCGTTGCCGCAGTATCGGAAAATGTCTATTAACGATCACGACTGATCGCTTTTTCACTCTTTTCCGTTGGACAAGGGTGCTTTTCCGGTGGAAAAGTATGCACATTATCAAATTCACGATTTTACTCTGATCGTTTTTTCACTCTTTTCCGTTGGACAAGGGTGCTTTTCCGGTGGAAAAGTATGCACATTTTCAAATTTAGAAGGAGTAATTACGACATCTTTGGGAGACAAGAGGTATAAAGAAAGATACTCAATTACTCATTGAGTGAAGGTTTATAGTATAAACCGGTACATATACTGTTACAAGTTACAACATAATACATTGCATTATGTTGTCCTCCCGGTGGGAGAGAAGTGCATAAGTTTTTGCAGGTATGTAAATAAAGCATCATTAGATACTTACCTTTCATTATTTCAAGCATCTGAATATCCATTCATTCTGGCCCGTTGGGCTAAGAAGCATTTCTACAGTTGTTTTTAGTCGAAGATAAATTGACTTGTACCAATTCCCATTTCCATTTTTATTGGAACTCTAAACGGTTGGGGTACCTATACAATATATTTTGGATGATCCGACTATACAAAAATTTATATTTGTCCTTACATGCTAGTTTTGGTTACACAATAATCTGAAATGTGCCCCAGATCCAAGATATGTTTTCATTATCAAGAAGTATATTTAAAGTTGTTTTTTACAAAACTTTATACCATTTTTTTATTAAGAATATCTAGACCGGTTGGATATACCTAAACATATAATATTTAGAATCCAAGTTTAATGTTATGCTTGGAATACCAAGTACAGATAATATAACACATAAAAGAATTTTTCTTGATTAAAACTATTAAATATATAATGGATTGGAAGAAGATAGTGACTTAAGATACCCTTGAAAAAGGTCTTTAGTAACGACAGACATTACCGTCCCTGCTGTCAGTCTGATAAAAAGTTCAGTGTTTTATATGCTCAGATACAAATAATATCTTTCATAAACATGCAAGTATGCATTCACATTACCTTACCCACACAAACTACTGCAAGTGCGACGGGTGGTTGACAAACATGAAGTCTGTGTAAAATGCAAGTACTGAGAAGTATTGGTAATTAATTCTTGCACTAGAGGAGCAGTCTATTATTCGGGTAAGTAGATACCTGTTATTGTGATACCATCATGTGGATGTTAGCAAGGTTCTTGCTTAATTGAACAGATTTAATTCCAAATACTGTACTGTGATACTGCAAAAGTAAGTCAGAATTTTATTACTCAAGGAACATCAAGATGTCATAGTAAGTAAGTACAACAAAGTACTTGATACCTATTTTACAACATTTATTTCCTCTCTTACACAAATATTAATGTGCAACAAACGCCAAGTGGATTTGTATGCTTATATGCTGACGCATGCTCATGCTGCTGTAATATGCATATTGTCAGAATGCATCATAAATAAGAGATTTAATTAAAAATCTATTTACTTAAGTGACTTTGTTCACACAAACTGAAATCCCAAAATGGATAATTGGGGATTGCAAGATTTTCCAACTTTTATGGGTTAAGTTATATGTATAATTTTAATATACAATACCACATGAGTGGATACACCAAGATCTTAAAGCGGGTTAATTACAAATAGATAATTATATTCTTGGACCTAAGTAGTATTTATTTCTACAAAATATATAGGATCATTTGTTGGATCTTACACAACCACAACCAACCATCAAGATAGGTTTGCCTAGGCTCTAGGCCTATCGATAGCTATCTTTATGAACTGTATTAAGTATAGCAGTCCTTTTAGGAACCATAGATCTTTTTATTCTAGTTTGGTTCCTCAAGAAGATAGGTGTTTAAAATCTATACTACAAAATACACAGTACAATGCAGGTTTGCATCTATATATATATATATATATAGCAAGAAATATTTCAGCAGTGGAGTATATACTGGTTTTTAAATTTCGTGTCATAAGGAAGGTGATTTTAATGCCAATGTTAGTAAACAATCTAATGATCTAATTTTCGCTCGGATATATTGACATAATCCATTAAAAAGCAATAAGAAGATAACAAATATCCAACTATCTTCACAGATTTTATAGTGAGTCCTATATAATAAATATAATAGCCAATAGGTACATATATTTCATTCATAAAACCCTATAATTGCTCAGAGAAATAATAACATAAGCAATCACAGGAGGATTTGGCAATACAGCGCAAATTAGAATGACACCTTTAAAGATGAGAATGAAAAATCTTTATAATGGCATTTTTAGGCTATTTACCTGGCTTCTTAGGCTAATGTTAAATAAGATGGTTATAAAAGATAATATACAATAAACACATAAAATACCTAATTTAGTCATTAGTGTGTATATATATTTACCAACATTGCCAACAATAACATTTAGTAATTAGAGACATATTATATAATGTATGTCTATCATATATTAGAAAGATCCGGTTCTGAAAATGGTTATTGTCTTACTGTCTCTCTTCTGTGGATAACAGCTTTTGATAACATGTCTAACTAACTATTCAAGGATAACCAGAATTTGAGATGTACAAAGTAATATCACAAAGTAATTTCAATCTGAGCCTTATGTATATGTATATAGATTGAATGCCCTGAAGACAGGAAACACATGACATAGTACTTAGACATGTCCCACCTGTACCTTAAGGAATGTGATTCACTCTTCATCATGATATTAAAAGAAGCTGGAAAAACAGGGAGTAACCACCACAAGATTGGGATAACGCAATCTTTCCAGGTATTCATAAGGATATAAATAGTCATGGTAGATTGATAACAATTTTGAGATACATACTGATTGCTACTTTCGGAACTATTAAGAGACTTAAAATATAGGTACCGAATGATTTGCTGATAGGTGGATTATATGGAATAAAGAAGTAGCATTCAGAAATCATCATACAGCACATATTATACTTTTCTCTATATACAAGAATCTTACCTATATGAGAAGATGAAATATTTATTCAATTTATTTAACTAAGTCGTCAGATACTAATAAGGCTGACAAATATATTTCCCATGTCGATTTTAAACTTTAAGTCAAAGTGATAAGGTGCAATTTTGTATTAATAATTCCTGTTAAAGGGTTCATTATGATTTACTTAATGTATCTTATTTAGTTTTTGTTAACATGCATACCTGTAACTACTTCATAGTAGATCATAGACTCGGTTTATTCCTTATTTTGTCGCCGCACACGCTACTAGACATACTTCCTTTTAGCTCTCAATTTATTAAATCCGTATGGATTAATTCTACGTCTAACGATTTATCACGTTGGATATGGCGGTACTTATATCGCAATGAAAAAGAGTTATTTTTTTTCCATGATTCTCTCCACCTTATCTATAATTAATTACTTTCACAACATTTGTGACAAATGGATCAGTGTCGCGCTAGACATTGTTTAGCTTAATTGTAGATATGTACAATCGATTACATCGATTTGGAAGTTCAAGGAGAGTTTAACGTACATACATATATATATATATATATATATATACATATAATGTTTTTACTTTACCATTTCGTTAGTCTTGTCAACAGTCACAGAGTGACAGTTATAAATGGTGCAAGCTTATTGAATAAAATGGAATTTGTTAAACAGAAATATAATTAGGTAGGTAATCATTTAAAGCGAGAAAGAGAGATGATCAAGAAAGTAAACTTCAACAACAAGAGTTCAGCTAGCTTTCATTGATAAATAACAATTATTGTTTTTATTTTCAAGGCGCGCCTCAAGGCCCAAATGACAAAAACAAATAGTGGTTTACTTGAATACATACCTTGCGATGTACCTACTTATCCAACTATTATATTATTATCAAATAAATATTGTGTGGATAATTTGATTACCTCAGAACCAGAATAAATTAGAAACTAATTTGTTTTTAGTATACCTACACAAATTATTTATGCAATTGATGATGATTAATAATATCATGTATATACCTACTTAGTACACGTTTTGGTTGGTCTTACGGACATTAATCTGTAATACGAGGTACCTCTCTAAAGCTTAAAGATAACAATGAATCTCAGCTAGGTCATTGAAAGATACATCTTGATATATCAAGATTTGCTCATACATATGCCTAAGTCATTACCATTTTTATAATGCTAATTAAACGTTTGACCAATAGTTACAGATATTTCAATACAGGCTCTCATGAGCCACGCGTAACGACGATGAGATATTTACAAAGATCGAGAGCTCTCGAGAACCATCCCTAGGTCAGTTATTAATTGTATAACACAGTTCTATAAATTTGTTAATAATAAACTTCCACTTGTTTTTTAACTGTGTACTATCAATAATTATATATTACGAATATGGACAGAAGTATGTTCCTACGAGGCTAAACTTTATATCATCAGATCACAAGTCATATAATATATTGATGTTAAATACTCTAAACATCTACAATAGTTTACCACGGACTAAGTACAAATATAATTACAGGATTAAACGAACTTACCTGAAGTGAAGTTCTATCCTGATTATATGAAGTACTTAGTCCGTGGTAGGAGCTTCCCTCCCTCCCAAGTTAACATTAATTTTGTTAACTTCTTCCCTTGTTAGCCTCTGGATGTAGCTCTAAACTTACTGATATGGGCTACTAATAATGTTGCCAGCGTCGGAGTTTTTCTTTTTTTTTTTTAGCTTTGTATTTCGCGACGTTCTAAGGCAGAACTGAAGACAACTACAATAGTTTACCACGGACTAAGTACTTCATATAATCAGGATAGAACTTCACTTCAGGTAAGTTCGTTTAATCCTGTAATTATAATCACCGAAACATACATACCTACGCACATAATGTCATTGAAATAAAACATTGTTATTTTATAGTAAATTTATATAATACTCGATATATACACATAACAATAACCAGACCGCAGCGGTATTAGCCTGTAAGCTTCATCTCTTGTCTCCAAATCCGCAAAAACTAGTTAGTACTAAATGCTGGTCTTGCTGTTGTTTTATTCTTGAAGATTATGGGTTGTTTCTTGATTATTGAGAACAGCACGTAATCGCACACATATAGACGGAACGAACGGCAACAAAGTAGGTGTAGACACTAAGACTTTCAGGTATTAAACGAATTACGCTTCGTATTAATAGGTAAGTAATATTTAAATGAATATATAATATTCTCTAACGTAAATACAAGATTACAATTGACATCAAATGTCATTGACGTACAGAAGTCATATACTTTTTTTTAATGACGCAAAATTGATACCAGCATAATGAAAATCAATCCCAATCAGTAAAACGAGTCTTTAAACTTTTTTCATTTTAAGCGGGTTTTGAAGGAACAAGTTACTTAAATTCAATTGTAATCGTATTGTTTTAGGATAGTTTACTGCTGTTTTCGATCGTTACGACCTGTAAATAACAACAAATCAAATTTTAAATAAATTTATTTACCCTATTTTTTGAAATACAATTTATCTACTGGTATACATTTTCGTATGCGTATATGATGAAATGTCTAAATAATGTCAAAAATGAGCTACGACGACGTACACGTCTGCTTCGATCCAAGGCCAGCGGCCATCTGACTCGAAGAAGAATTTTGAGTGATGTCGTCAATGTATGGAAATTGTACGAAAGTTTACATTTGGGATTGAATTTCTGTGTTGTATTTGTGAGTAAAAATATAAGTAGTATAATAATTTGCTAGTTTAGTTATCTAGCTTTCAAAATCACACAACAACTCAATTACTGTTAAAGGCAAAACTGTAATGCGTGTTGCTCAAACGGAACTCCATATTTTGATTTTTGGATACTTTTAGTGTCGATTTGTAGAGAATTACAGCAAATAAAAAATATTATGCCGTGAAGAGCCGGTACACGGCTTCTTCGTGAACAAATTTACGTATAATTTAATGCAGTTATTAAACATTTCTTGAACAAATTGATTGCACAAAGTGAGCTCTAAATCGAAAACGTCATATACCGTCCCCTTAAGAAACAATTTTAGGTAGGTATACAGGGTGTTTCCTGTAACAGGAGCAATAAATTGAACTGTAGGCTGTACTCCTCAAACTGACCAACATTTGTTCAGCAACTTTTAAAAATTATGAATCCTTTAGACTTCCTCTTTTTCATACAAAATAAATATTGCCTTCAATGTACGTTGACATCAGTGTGTTTGACGTTGCTTGTCACGCTTTAAGCATAACATAATTTGCAATACATTGCGTCTTAGAATAAACTTTAAAGTGTAATAAAAATCAAAACATGAGTTATTTTCAAAAGTTGCTGAACAAATGTTGATCAGTTTAAGGAGTACAGCCTACAGTTTAATTTATTGCTCCTGTTGTAGGAAGCACCCTGTATACATTATGTTTGGTTTCTAGATATTGATATTTTTCGATTGGCGTAATACAGACCGCAACATAAAAACCTCTTAATTAGGTGATTTTACAATTAAATATTGTGTTTCACGAAAAAGATAATTCCAACCTCTAAGAAGAACGATGTATTGTAGAAAGGTGTTAATTAGGCTTTTATAATGAGAGGGTTGTTGTTTTGCAGGTAATTGGCAGCTGCCTCGCGAAGCGCTCGCTCCGGTTGCACCCCAAGGGCGAACACGACGCCAAGGCGAGGCGAGGCCAGCACGACGCCAAGGCGAGGCGAGGCCAGCACGACGCCAAGGCGAGGCGAGGCCAGCACGACACCTGCGAGATAACGGCGTGCATTTCAATATCGAAGAATGGCACATGGCTCGAGTTACAGTTAATCGTGGCCATAACGACCAATCATGTTTCATAACGTGCAAATATTATGTACAACTGATAAAAGCAAACAATCGTAAATTAGGTATCATTAACCGCATTGAACATGAAAACGCATCGTATGTATTACCTTTAAACGAGCAATTCAGCAATTCTTGTTTATTTATTTATTAATATAATATATTATTATTTTGGGATCTCTGTGGATGTCTGGGGATGTATTTCTGTTGCCGCTATAACAACAAATAAGTACTAAAAAATCAGCACCCTCAGCCCTAACTTCAGCATTCTGGCATTAAACAATTGTAGAATGGGTATTATCAATTTTATATCAGCGTAGGTATATCTTTTTGAAGATGACGCACTCCCCTTTATCATATTGTTATCATATTCATAGCCTATATATTACGTTCGGTGATATTGTCTCGCAATATTGAACGTGTAATTTCAATATTTTTCCATCAAAAGCTCCAATTTCTGTTGTTATTGAGTTACGCTCGTTGTTTGCGTTCGAGCCGCCATATTTAAATAGGTACGGACGATACCTACACGCGGAACTCCAAGAGCACCGTATTCATTAATTTTAAAGCGTAAATAATGTTAGGTGCAAGGTGCATTCAACTACGCCTCTCGATATATCGACTATGCTTTTTGTTACTCGTATTATCGTACTGCTATAGTAAATGCCGTAAGTGATGAGAATTGGTTGCAATTTTGTTCAACACTCATTTGAATGGAAGTGAGAGTGTGGTTACCATGGTTACCAATATAATATAGTCTGTGCGGAAAGAGAAGAGTCATAAATTTAATGGATCCCATACATTTCACGACACTTCTCTTTTCGCACAGACTCTACACATTATGTATTTCGTACTTTAGAGGTACTATTTTATCTGTGCGAGCATAGTCTCTAGCTCTACTACAATAAAATTGAAGCTAGGTACAATAATATATAGGTATGCGTGCATTCATATTATTTACTTGACTGCGCAATTTTAAAGTTCGTTGTGTGTCAAAAACGTTAGTAGTAGTATTAGTAGTAAACTCTTTATTGTAATGTAATGTAATATAAAGTAAGTAAGAAGTACAAAGGCGAACACGTTCGTGTCATAGTATTACCTATCTCCTGCGCCAGCCTCTCACAATTATTAACATTTTAAACAATTTTGAACTCTGTCTCCATATTTGAAGATGTCGTTAACATTGTCATCATAGGTATATCAGACCACGTCGATTAAAAGTAACGCAAAAAAAATAACGGGTTGCACTCAGGGAGTGCCGGAAGAAGTGAAAACTCAATGACTAGTCCAAAATGCACTATGTATAATTGAGGTTAACGCCATCTAGCGTTAGCGTTAATTACTTGAAACCCCTAGCACATCACTGTTAGTGCTCTAGTTATATTAATACCAGTTAGAGCGAAACTCACTAGATGGCATTTAAATCAATAAAGAAAAACCGTCCGTTTAAACTTTAAAACAATAAAATAGACCGTCTTATGGTCACGTGATCGTCTTACGCTGTCTCGAGTTTAACATTTTTTCCCCACCTCAAAAAGTGCACAGCGCCGCTAAAGAAGTTTTCACTTCAAAAATCTACGTATTGCGCCCCTTAAAAACAAATAAACTATTTGTACCTACGTGCGCTCAAGTGCGGGACAAGAAATAGTTGAGCAGTAGCGGAGTACATAAAAGTATTAGATACTTATATCTAATAATGATCAGTGTTCTGAGAGGACACGGAGCGGAGGTATCACAGCAAGGGGCGCGTGAAGCGTGAAGCCTAGCTACGTGAATCCAACTGATCCACAGCTCGCCTGACCGCTCGCGCCACTCAATAAAACCATAATTATCTTCATGGACCTAGAATATTACGGACGGACTGTCACCTAAGACAAACTGTGACACTGCAATGGCGGACGGTTTGAATGTGTGCGTGTAGACGAGTGTTACCATGTAACACAAATTCTCCCCTAATGGTGAAACAATTATTTTTAATATCGTCCTTGTTTTCAAATAAAAAAATTAGGACAGTTTTACGTTAGACAATAAAAAAGGTGTGTACGTATCTGATTTTATAGGTCTTGAAAATGTGCAATATTGCACAATTACTTTGTGCAAACATTATTTTCAATACCTAATGATATTTACCATACCGACCTAGTTTGAAATGCAAATCAATAATTTAACCATTTACCTAAATGATCTCTTAATACATAAATGATTTAATAAGAAGGGTATCAATTACCCTACTTTCGGGAAATTACCCTATTCATGTTACTGGTCACACTCCTGTTTTGCAGTTTGATAATTTATAAACAACAAATTATCGTGATTTTACGTACTAATTGATAAACTTAAGTATGAAAAGTTATTCCGTGACTTTTTTTCTTTCGATCGGTACAATTCTAGCAGGATTTAACTACGCATGCCGGCATATTTTATATTTTTCTTCGACATGTTTACTTCAATGACGTTTCGATTCGTCTGACGGCAAACTGGTGGATGTGGGCTGTCAATGTGTGTGTGTGTCACGCGTAAATACTATGAAACTGGTGGATGTTGGAATCACAGTTGTGTTGTAAGCGAAACTCTGTCCGTAATATTATAGGTTCATGATTATCTTGATATATTTCTGATACAAATTTATTGTTCAAACGCTTTATGACTTGTTAATAACAAAGTGTAGGTGAGGCACGAGTAATCCTTTGTATTTGATCGGAGCGCTCCCGCTCCTAGACTAGACTAAAACCGTTCCAAATGGAATCAAAGTGCATGCATAATTGCGGAACCAAAACGGTTCGAGATTCGCGCGCAGTAATTTTCACTTGTAATTAAAAACATGTTTATTTTATTTTATTTTCTTTATTTAGGATTACCAACAGATTACATCTTACATGCTATAAATCTATTCAACAATCATGACTGATGCTTCTCTAATTATAGGTAACCACAACTTACGTTTCGTAATACTATGCGGTTAGGCAATATCTAGTGGTTTCACAATCGAATTCAAAATAGGAATCTTATTTACGAGTCGGTCTCAAAGTGAAATTAAAGTAACCATAGACAATCATGTCGGGGTAACCATAGACAATCAGACACGGCTATAGCTTGCCAGTTTGCAATGATTTAATCGTAAATCAGATAGAAGTTATTAGAATTGGCGGAGGTGTCAAAGGGTATGGCCAGGAAGATTAATCGAGCGGTTGTAAATCTGCTTTATCGACGGGAGGGCCATAGTTGATGAAATATGCCGCGCGCCGACACTCGCCAGGAATTGGGGCCAATTGTGAGCTGGTGGGAATGGCGAGCTGGTGACAAATCGAACCTTCTAGCTCAGTGGTTCCTAACCTGGGGGTAATTACCCCCTTGGGGGTAAAACTGGTATTTTACGGGGGTAATAAGATAACCTAATATAACAATACAACAAACGTACACGTTTTATTTTTTATTACCATTGGGAGGAGGGGTAAAATCAGGTTCCCTAGTTAGTCACAGGGGTGACCGGACTGAAAAGGTTAGGAACCACTGTTCTAGCTCCAGGTGCGATATCTAAGGTTATGAAACTTACCTATAAAAATGCTGCAATCAAATTGGTCAGAATAAATATTCGTTCGTTAAGCGACCCTGCATATCCATGACCTATATATTGTTGAAAGGATATCGAATAAAAATAAAATTTAATCACTTTTCTATTATTTTTACACCGGCGCGAAATAAGGTTCGTGATTGAAAAAATAAACGCGCAGGATTAAATAAAGCCACAATAAATTTTTAAGCTAAGCGTGTTGATTGTGTGTGTTTCATTAGCGGTGTTTACACGCGGCGGTTATCGGGCGTTTACAAGCGTGCCCGTTATCGCGCGATCGCAGAGGGGGTCAGGGTCGGAGGGGGGACGTTATTTATGCCGCCGTCGGTAGCGGTCAGGCTCCGTATTCCCATTTGATTCACGGGCGTGGACGTTTCCAGCTTTTCCATTTAATATTCGTTTAACATGGCTTTAAACTCGGTAACAAAAACGAGTAATCAAATAGCGGCTGTACCCCTGGTTTGACCGAGCGAATAACTGTTCAAGCGAAAGGACGAGCAAGCGCCCGCAGCGGACACATTGTTGAAGCGTGCGGCGCGAATCCATAAATAAGGTCGAGGCGAGTTTTACGGCCGCCGCTTTACAAACGGCCTCGACAGATGATTGGAAATTAACTGCTCTTAAAAACGGTCGGCGCGAGCCGTCAGCAAGTAAAAGATATTGCGCATCACAATGAATTTGCTGACTGTAGTAAGAAAGGTGTCATGAATAATGAAAACAGTGATGCGCTCAAGGCAAAATATCCATTAGAATTCTACATTCGGCCACATAACATATTAAAAACTCATTTAATAACCATTTCATTATGTAATTTTCTTCCGCTGATTCACATTCACATGTCAGCAGTCATCATTCAAATAGTCGTAAACGTTTCTCTAATTGGTACGTGTCATGGACTAAATATGTCAACCTTAAGCCTGAAACCAATTTCAATTCCTTACACCTCAAAACCCATGAAGATTTCAATATAATACAGACATACAGACAAATTTCTCCGGTCCCAATCAGATATCAGAGAGACATAATGAAAAATATAATAGCTTATTTCTTTTAATCCGACCAAATTATTTTATTCATAATTAAATCCATCATTCTGACATTTCTGTTTGTTAAAAAGTGACAAAATTTACCAAGGTTTTGTAACAGGTTGCTAAAGTCTATTTTTTTATTCGGTAGACTAAAAAAATAGACTTTAAGTTTCATGAATAAGATAAGAGGGTTAGATTTCTATGGCGTCCTTTAAGGATGTATTCTGGGCTAACTTCTTTTCGTTGTTTACATTAATGTATTTCCCAAATAACTAAGTTTCACTCACCAATTCCACCGGCGTAGTCTCCAGTCGTCTTACGCAACCCGCTCGGGACTCGGGCCCGGGACGGACGCGAGGCACATCATTAGGCCTGACGCGAAATCTGACGCGAACAACGTTCGAGAGGAAAATTAAAAGGAAGCGTCGTGACGTTTTGTGCCTGGGTTGTCAAGTGACGAAATGCTTAAGGAGGAGTTTTACGTTTTGATTAATTTATATATAAATTATTTAAACATCGGTATATTTTAAAGTAAGATGTAAATAATGTACTTACAGGCAAATTTGAACGTTCACTGACATCAGAATGATATCTGAATGATGTCAGTTAGTTACCTATTTATCGTACATTTATTGACGCGAGCGAGACGTGCCTACTATAACTAAATGTCAGTGTAAGTTCGAATTGGTTGATTGATAACATCATTCTGTCTCAACGTCTCGGCAAAACTGTTAAGCCTATTTTGATGGCTCGTATATAGAAAGCTTAAAATCAGGGGGTGACATGCTTCTTAATTTTTGGAAATCATACCTTAGGGTTACTGGTTAGTCATAGTCATTTATTTGATAAAACCGGTTTACATCTCAAAAAATATGATAAAAGTATGATAAAAATATGATAAAAATGTGATAAAAATATGATAAAAATAAAACATTAGTAAGAGAGTGCAATTAGCTAGTAGCTAGTAATGATGCAGAGATAATTCTGAATAGGTGGACCCGATTTCAAGCAAATCCTATTAATTAGAAAAACGGAAAAGCGTGGTGTATGGCAGCACCCGGTGACCCTCGTCATGCGAGATCCTCATTACGCGAAGGAAGGAATCTCCCGGAATCTTAATGTACTCGCCGCCGATCTGACGCGACGGCGGACGTCACGATCACGAGGGACCACGCCGACTAGCCCGAGATGGAAATAACATTATACCTAAGTGTTTTGGGGTTAATATTTCAGAGACTTAATGTCTAGTCTTCACTTAGGTGCTTTAGGTAGAAAGAATGCTTGGCATAAACTACTTATGTAGACATATTTCTGAAGTTACAATGGTTCAATTCTCCAAGAAAATATCAAACAACGTCTTTAATTTACTGAAGAGAGGTACCCGGCCTGATGGTCGGCTTACTAGCTAAGGAAGGAAGGAATGTTCTGATCTTAATGTGGGTATTGGCAGTGATCCGGAGTCACTCTGCCGGGATCGCGCCAACGCCGCCCAGACTTCAACTAAGTGGGGAGCTATCGGATACTTTCACACATACCTACATACCTACGTAAGATGGCTTCTTGTTGATAGACTATGCTAGCTAAGCTAAGTAAAAGTACGTACAAGTACAAAGCACCTAGTAGCCATATTCCTAGAGATTGTACTACTTATTTAAAAATTTAATGTAATTCGATCTGACCGTCACCTAGCTGCACTTAAATCTTATATGGCTTCTTAGTATTAGACTTCCCCAGAATTTGACTATGTTGACAAACATTGGATTCAGAAATTCATTGTCATGTTTTCACGAAGCAGGGTAGAATTTTTGATACCAACATTTCGTCGGGTGACAAATAAAAGTCACTATAAGTACTATCAAAAAATTAAAGTAACAATGCACTTTATTACACTTGTAATACGGTTTATTGTCCAATAATTTCAATGTTGTTAGTTAGTGACTTTTACTTGTCACCCGACGGTTTAATTTCGTGAAACATACGTATTTACTCGTACAGGTAAGTGAGTAACTTAATCACAGATTAATAAATAGTTCTTAATACCGGTTATGCTAATGAAGTACGTCATCATCAAGTAAGTAAAGTGCGTATTTGACCGTTCGCTGCTTCTCCCTCCGGGCTCGTAATTGCGGCGCGAAGGTGTCTGATGGATTCCCACCCACCGCGTATGTGATCTGCGCATGTCTGTTTGATCAATTTCCGCCGATCGCGTAATGCGTGCATTCGAACTGTTTGATCGATTCCCGCCTACCGCGCAATGTGTGCACTCGACTGTTTGATCGATCTACACCAACCGCGCGATGTGTGCACTCGACTGTTTGATCGATCTACACCAACCGCGCGATGTGTGCACTCGACTGTTTGATCGATCTACACCAACCGCGCGATGTGTGCACTGTTTGATCGATTTACACCAACCGCGCGATACGTGCACTCGAACTGTTTGATCGATTCCCGCCGGCTACGCGATGTGTGTATTCCAATTGTGGCCAGCAGAATTCTTCTAAGCGTTTCACGAATATGAAAAATTCCGTCTTGACGGATATAATTGATCGTGATTACCTTTTGTATTATTTTTGAGCTCCCGATATTTCGACGCAGTTACATGAATCTTGTTCACGGGTAAGTGATCAATATCCCGGTCGATGTAAGTCTAGTAAACTATCCACGCATCATTTGATTTTGTGATTTGATGCTGATTTTCCCGAGACATCAGACACCAACGATGCAAAAACTTGGTGCATCATCTTTAAATAAACTCTTTTTGTATAGCACAAAGAATTCCGGAAAAGGTTTTCACAGTACATATTTACACTAGTGCGTAAAATAGCACTTTTCGTGCGCATGTCGAAACTTTAAAGTGCCATATGTACTGTAAAACGTTAAATAACTATAGTGCGAATGTAAATAATAAAAGGAAGAGCAAAATGGCCTCTTCTTTCAGTTGTTAGCATAAATAAAGTGCTTAAATCGCACAGTCGACTTTCCTGAAACGCTCTAAAAACTTTAACCCAATTGTAAGCGACTAACAAAAAATCTCACACGTTAAAATATGAATATATGTCCAAAAAGTAATTGTTATTAACAAAGCAGTGAGAAGAGCAAAAGTTGGTAAAGAAAAAATGGGGAAGTTGTTAATTTGCAAGTTGAGGCCGTTATTCCTGGCGCTTGCTGATTCCCGCGCGTCTACAGCGTCACGAGAGTTATCACTTCCTCTTGTGCATTATTTATGGCCTAAAGTTTCTGCCGGATTAGCGCTCGACGTACCTAGCCTCAATGCGGGGCGATTGGAGCTGTCCCTTACAAAGCCAATTGCCACATGATTAATGTTAACGCTTACGTTCCCTCGCGTTGTGCGCCAGATCCGCTATATCCCCGGGATAACTGCAAGACAAACTATTTGCGTCAGCCGTGTAGAGAGCAGTCAGCGCGCGGGGCTCGAACTACACGAGCTAGTGATTACGATTAAATGATAAGGCGAAATTCCATAGCGGCATTCTTATTGGAGCAACAGTGCATGCACCAGTAGGTAGGAGGTCGGTAATAATATTACTCGTTTTCTTTAGTCATGTCAAAAATCGTAGATATAATTAACGATATCAACACTTAAAAAAAATTGGTAAATCAGAATTACTCGGTACAGTCTGTGCGAAAAGAGAAGAGTCGTGGAATGTATGGGGACCAATACATTCCACGACTCTTCTCTTTCCGCACAGAATCTATGTACAGGTGGATTTTCTTTTTGGGTCAGTGAGGGCAGCTAATAGGTACTAGATCCCGTGCTGCTACGAGAAAACGGTCTTAGAAGACCTTCCCTCGATTTCAAATTAATGAAGATTAGCTTTTACAGATTTTGTAAAAAACATACAGGGTGCGAGAAAAAAGTCATTATTGAAAAACTTTTTTTTATGCCAATCGATCCCATTCCTATTGAGGATCAAAAGCTTGAATGGAACCAAAAAAAACTCGGGATAGAAAAGCCACAAATCGAGGAAAACTTTTCCCATACAATTAGTATGAAAATGAAAAACTTTTATTTTTAACATGCTATTTTTGTATGCCAATCGATTCCATTCCTATCCAGTATCAATGGTTTCTTTGGGGTCAACTTACGGTAATGTACTAAAAAGCCACAAAGCACGTAAAAACGTTCCCCGTAAGTGACTTTATTCTGACACGTGATGTTATGTTTTATGTTTTATTGAATTGTCATCACGACTGACAACAATATCCACAACTCGTCCACAATAATAAAAGTAGTTATCGTGTCCGGGCCGACCCGAGCCGGGCCGGGCCGCCGCTTGCTGCACCGTACCGTAATAAGGTTACGCCGAGGCAACATCAAATTGCGTATTTATTGTCAGTTATACGCAATAACCTCAATAGCGAGCAAGAAAACCTAAAAGAATCGTCAAATTTGTAACGGTCCGGCGCGGCGCCGGCGGGTCACGTCGAGGGTGAACACGACCCGCACAAAGACCCCGAACTTTGTATAAACTGCTCCGAACACCAGAATCGAATTAATATTTTAATGGTCGAACCTCTCAATGGCCGGTGGGAGGGAGGGAAGCTAATGGTAACTAAATCCAGCTGGAAGTTTGGATCACAATTGATTTGATTACATTAGAGCTGCCTAAGAAACTTCACTGTTTATCTTCACTTTAAAATGAGTGTAATATTCATAGGACCTATATTGCTAATCTCATTTCGGTTGGAATTTCTCGACGACGGAAATTACAAAGGAATGCGGTTTGGGTACCTATCGCTAATTTAATCCCGAGGGATTGTTGACCTTCTCAACGACATGTTTTAATTATGATTCTATTACAAACAATAGGATGCGCGGTATCCCAAATATCTACATGCCATAAAGTACATCGCCGTCGGTAGGTAATTAACTTTCAGGCAAACATCCATTCGGTAAGCTCATAATAACAAATCTAATTTTAGTGAGGGTCATCTAAGGGAAATTAATTTTATGTTAAATGAATTTCGTATTTAGAAATTCACTAGCGACCCGCCCCGGCTTTGCACGGGTTAAAAAATTAAGTATACACAAACCTTCCTCAAAAAACACTCTACCGATAGGTGAAAACCGCATGAAAATCCGTTCAGTAGTTTTTGAGTTTATCGCGAACATACAAACCCACAAACAAACAGACGCAGCGGGGGACTTTGTTTTATAAGGTGTGCGTTTTACATGCTTCGCTTAGTATGTTGACCACACCACATACATATATATGTTATATGAGAGCGATGCATTGTTAAAGTAGGTAATTTAATTTGCTATTATATTCTAACTATATTACTGAATATGGGTCTCTATTGTTTCCCAAATAGTTTTAAGCCATAATGTATTGTTTGGTCGAATTTTCGTTAGTCATAATTCATTTGGTTCAGAAACGCGTCACTTTTCAGGATTGCCATAAAACAAACCTAACCTATCTATAGGGTAACCTAACGAAAATCCTGAAATGTTAACGGTTTCAGTTTTATGACTAATGATAATATGACAAACAATTCATTATGACTTAAAACTTTATGGGAAACAACGGGACCCCACTGACCCACTGAATATACCTCTCAAATATCCTACTGCTGCGGAGTTGTATTCTCGTCCTAAGGTAGAGTCCTCGGGACAGCGGCGCCCGCCGAAGTGCACTCGTTTCATTGCAATTAATGTACTTACCGAGTACTTACTTCCCGCTTAATCGTTTCCTAATTCCGCCTCATTAAGGCGAAGGAGACGCGAAATAAGCCTCTTCAAATGTAAATGTTGAGTTAGGCACTTCGCTACTGACTTCCCCCAAAAACGCTTCTTGTTCCGAGTTGTGGGTGGATGCGAGGGGGTGGAGTGAGTTTGCTCCACAGATGCGAAACAATCACAAAAAGAGCTCAAAGCCATATAGATAATGTAATATGTATCGCACATGTCTATTTAAAGGATTGTGACAAACGACGCGACGTTTCGGTTGAATCGGTATTATTTATCGCGAAGACAATAAATCGTGAGCATCCATTATGCGTTCTTATGCAGGGGCCTTATTCGACATGCCAATTTTGACGTCGCATGTTGAAGTTCATTTGAATCTGAACTATCGTGGGTTGTCGAATAGGTAAAGATCATTATCTGTCAGTGAATCTCATGTAAACAAATCATTTCATCGCTAGACTTGATTGTCTATTGGTATGGCCGCCATGTTTGGATTTATGACATTTAAAAGGGGATTCTATGGCATAGAGTAAACTGCATTTCTATTTTCTATAGTTTTTTGATTCCTCTACTCGACGCAAGATGGAGTTAACAGTCAAATTTTGATCTTGGCGTTATAAAAATAAACCGCAAGAACATGACATGCAGTTGCGTTGGTGTAGATCTATCATGAAAACGAATATATGACAATTGTCCAGAATTAAAAAAAACTTGACAATAAACATACAGCAATACATATACCACTAAATGTCAAAAAGAAAACAGATTTATTATAATTACTAGGTAACAAATTATATATAAAGTTTAAATTTTAAACCAATCGTCGTGGTTCTTAGCAATGAACTTCTTGTAACTTGTGCGAAAAATATCATTTGATATTACACCAATTACTTTATGGTGAAGTAAAATATCATGAGTCATGAGGAAGACGGAGTAGCCACAATAAGCTATATTTTTGTCCTCTGGGTTAGATGGCAGTGAAACAGGGAGAGATAGTGAAGAATGCGGCAAAATAAGCATTTATTGTGTAGTAGACTAGTTTTTTTTTCTAAAAATGAAAATTGACGCAACGGCGAGCTCATAGCCCCCTATGAGCCAGTCTGTTAGGTGCAGGCTTAAGGGCTAATCCCGGGGGAAGCGGAGCGTCGGCGACTAGCTGGTTGCATCTGCATATCAACCTCTTCTCACTTTTACCTCAGGTCCTTTGATTAATAAATTAAGGTAAAATTCGTAAGAACTAGTGCCTGTGCCATATTCTAAATTGGACGCTATGCCTAATTAGTTGATATAAATTAAATAATAAAATAATTATTTATTTAATTAAATTTATAACAACGCAACGTGGGGTTATTCATGTTGATATTTAATGGCTTATATAAGACAGCGGTCGTATATTGCCTCAGAAATTTGGATTTTGTCAGTTTGAATGAACAGCAAACTGGAGACATTGAGATTAATTTTAAACTTATTATTTTAGGTGTTCGTAAGAAATAAGGTATTGAACATTGACGGAAAATCGCGAAAACCCGGCCAGGTGCGTCGGACCACGCAAAATGGAGGAGGATTCCATACACTTACTTCTTCTACCATGTATCCATATGCCAAAATAGCAACAAAAAAGCCGAACAAAAATACCGTTTCTTCGCAGCACTAGATTTCAGTCCTTTTTTTAGAAAAGTAATATGTTTAGGTACATAATATATATGTAAGTAATTTTTGTTATAATGTGAAACTTATATGTTGTGTTACGAGACTTACGAGTAGCTAACTTTAAACTTTAACAGCCTAACAGATCCCAATAAGGCCTAGTTTACCCTCTGGGTTGGAAGGTCAGATGGCAGTTGCTTTCGGAAAAACTAGTGCCTACGCCAATTCTTGGGATTAATTGTCAAGCGAACCATAGGTTCTCATGATCCGTGGCAAAATCGGGATAACGCGAGGAAGAATAACTTTGTCACAATAAAGAATATTTGGCCAAATATAAATCCGTATTTTATTACTCTTATTTGACCTACCTACTCGTATTGAGTCGTATTTTGCCGCCTAGTAGCCTCGAATTGGTTGTTGTATGTGGCTTTCCATAAATTAAGGGTCCTTATGCTTCAATAAGGACGTTTTCATCTGAAGTTGCAATAGAAATTGGAAAGCCACATTTTTACAAGCTTTTAGTTAGTTTCATCTGTCCCGGTTCCAATCAAATCATGCAAATTAAATTTGACCCACTTCCCGGGTGTTCAATGAAGCTGAAAATTTACATATATAAGTACATAATATGTAATATGGGCATAGAAGGTAGCATCCTATAGAAGTGGTCTACGCGTGCCTCCGTGAGGGACAAAACATACGCAATGCGACGCTATGATAGGTAGAATTTATTTGTTATGGTGGGCAACAAATAAATTCGACCAATCATCCATGCTAATTTACGGTGAGGAATAAAAAAAAATGTGAGACTGTGACAAGGACAAACAATAATAGCGCTTTCGCTGCTACTCCTACTGAAAGATACATAAGTCTATCCCGTTCTGTCAGTTATCCCCACCACTCATGCCCAATCCAGTTTAATACTAGATTCATGAATATGGGTGACAATTGAGTGACAATACAATATTTTTATGGTACCATCGAGCTGATCTGATGGTGATGATACAGACAGTAGTCTTTTAAGTCTTTTTAACTTTGTGATAAACAGGCCTCGGAGTTTTTTTAGCACGGTAAGACTAAGGAGAGCTATGGAGTCTTTGTTAACATTAAAATTAAATTCATACTCATACTCATCCTCATTAATTAAGTTCGTCCGAATCGTTTTATAAATACTTAGACTACTTATATGTAATTAATTCTGTTTACATATATTTAATTAAATGTTATATTATAAAAAAGTAATAATATGTATATGTGTATGTTAATATTATTATATTACCCATATTGCATGTCTTAAGTAGTTTTTTAAGTGATAGGCCACTTATGATTAAACCTCTTTACCTAAATATGTGCATGAGTAAATCAGATGTCACATTATGTCATGAATATATAGTTACGTATTTCGTTATTGTGATGATCGCTGATATTTATTAGGTCTAGAGCTGTACATAATTTACTTGTACTTAATTAATGAGGATGAGTATGAGTATGAACTTAATTTTAATGTTAACAAAGACTCCATAGCTCTCCTTAGTCTTACCGTGCTAAAAAAACTCCGAGGCCTGGTGATAAAACAACGCAACTTAATTGTATTTGAAAATATTTAAAGAAAAATACAGTCAGAAATTCGAAATTTTGTTATCTAACCTCTCAATCACTCTTGCATATTCGAGCGATAAAGAGGCAAATAGCTGAGTTTCGATTTTCGCACTTCCCGGTAGGCCCCTTTGTAAACAAACCGCCTTGATGTATCAATGTCAAATTTTTAATTGTCTGTGAAAACTTGTCAAAAAAAAGTTTAAAGAAAAGGCAAAGAGTAGTATAATATATATAGCGCTGGCGGTACACCGAGAAATTCAGTAAAATGCTGCAAATGATGTTAAAGGTATGAAAATCGGTACGAACATTTGAAACAATTTGACCTGAAGCACCAACAAATAAAAAAAACGAGAGGAGTTATGACGTCATCTTTTTTTTTTATGGAATTTAAAAAAATATTGTACCTATCGTGTGTGGTATTAAACGAAAGGGCTTTCTGAGCCCATTCCAAAAATATATCACATCATTACATTTCAGTATTTTTTTTTAAATAATACAATAAATAATTTTCAAAACATACCAAGTTTGGGTTTCTCCAGATACAATACCGTTAAAAAATATTTTGTAAAATATACCTCAAATTTTATACTTAATATCCTCATATCTAATCCTAATAAAGCAATTTTGAAATTATTTACATTTAGAATTTTTTTATAAATTTTTCAGTTTTACAAAGTGTGATTATGAATCTCTCAATTAAATATTTAAAAAGAAACCATAAAATTAATATATAACGTTTTTTTCAGAAAGTCGCTTATATCTCGGAATCTATAAGTCGTAGTAAAAATTGTCTATGTAAGAATTAAGAAAGAATTAACTGAAAAAACTCACCTTTAACGCCCCCCCTCTCCCGAGTTCTCCACCCCCACTCATTAGAACTTTTTCTTACTTAAAGCTTAGATATTACCAAAGGAACATGCAGTAGTATTTTATGCAACCGTTGTTTAAGAGAGGTCAAAAAAGGCGAGTGGCGTGAGTAAGTAAATTTAATAAAGACGCCACGAGTATTTTTTGAAAGTTAAACAACGTTGCATACAATACTTTTTCTACGACCAAGCGCTTACTTTGAAATGCAATGAAATAATAATAAAAATGGATGATGATGATTGTTTCATGTCCTAATGTGATAGGTTGTTCAGTGGGTGGGACTTTTAAGGGGAACGAAAATTTTATTACTTTTGCGCTACGACGCACGGTTTAGGAGATACAGCCCTGTAAATATTTCTCTTCCTTTTTTCTTTTTTTTAAATCTTACTTAGGGATTTCTTAAAGGGGAACGAAAATTTGATTATTTTTGCTCTACGACGCACGGTTTAGGAGATACAGCCCTATAAAGATGAAAAAAAAAATCGTACCAGTAACCAAAACATGTCTATGGTTCACTCGTCTGTCAGAAATGACAATTAAAATTAGGTTGGCAACAATGTATTCCATACAATATTTTTTAAGTGGTGATTACACGAAGTATCGTAAAAGTGCCAAAAAGATACTGCTAACTATAAGATAAAAACTATAGGGGGTTTAAAGGTGTGTGCACGACCCTTTAAATGACAAATAAAAGTACGGGAGTAGAAAAACCAAGTTTCAATACTCTTATTTTACCCGAATGACATTATTACTCGTATTTATTCATTCGGACATAATATTCGGACATTATATTCGGCAGGGCTATTATTACACTTTGTAAAATTGAAAAATTAAAAAAAAATTAAATGTAAATAATTTCAAAATTGCTTTATTAGGGTTAGATATGAGGATATTACGGATAATTTGAGGTATATTTTACAAAAAAAAATTAACGGTATTGTATCTGGAGAAGCCCAAACTTGGTATGTTTTGAAAACTATTTTTATTATAATTTAAACAAAATGACTGAAATGTAACGATGTGATATATTTTTAGCATTGGCTCAGAAAGCCCTTTCGTTGAATACCACACACGATAGGTTTCTAATTTTTTTTTTTCATACAAAAGAAACATGACGTCATAACTCCTCTCGTTTTTTTTTATTTGTTGGCGCTTCGGGTCAAATTGTTTCAAATGTCCTAAAGATCAATCGTACCGATTTTCAGACCTTTAACACCATTTGCAGCATTTTACTGATTTTCGCGGTGTACCGCCAGCGCTAGAAGTCGGCAGCAAAGAGTAGTGTAATATATAGGACAGTCGGCAGTCAACGTTTGTTCCTAATAAATAAAGACGGTTTCCTTCCGCGAAACCAATTTCGTTATGTGCCACCATTAAATTTCGCTCGGATATGCAAGAGTGATAGAGAAGCAAATACCTATCGCAATTTCCCCCATTCCCCTTTGGATGGTTCTTGTTTGAGTTATAATAATGTCATTGTATGGAGGACTCAACCTTTCCGTTGCATTTTTAAAGTGTTTTTATATCGACATGACACTGGCTAAATGCCAAAAAAAAACCGCTGTCATAGTAACGAAAATAATAAACACGTCAATCGAAATAAACAATATATGATAAATCTTGTGATAAATATGTAAAACATCATTAATTATCGAATTAAAATTACATACAACATTGTGTAAAAAAATTGAGGCAAATTATACAGCCCGATTATACGGGTTACATCTTGAAAAAAAAATTATTATCTTGGAAAGAAGAGTAAATATACATAGGTGAACACAATGGTGAACAAAGGTATAGTAAAATAGGTAGGTAAATAATTCAGGGTTTGCTTGTCTGGTCTACGCATGCTGTACCTACCACGACCACGGCACGGCCGTCTCCTGCTAACTTTTCGCTATAATATTAAAATCATAGGTATTAGACCTATGATTTTACTATTATAGCGAACAAATATTTCATGTTCATGATCTCGAATTTAAGACTTTAGCTTAGATTTATGGCGTGCGGCCTAGCGCGCGTTGCCTCTATGAGGAGCTGTCAAAGCGCTTTATATCTGTATGCTTCTGATGATGCGGATCAGCATTGTTATCCAGCGGGGCAAGCGGTCAGCCTGCAGCCTTTCTGGGCACCCTACCGCACTTGGTAGGTCACTACCACGATTTAGGGCAAATAATTTATTTATAAGTTTTTAATAATATATATCTTATACCTTTAAACGAGCAATTCTTGTATATTTATTTATTTATTTATATGTATGTATATATATTTCGGGGATCTCGGGAACGACTCTAACGATTTAGATGAAATTTGCTATATGGGGGTTTTCGGGGGCGCAAAATCGATCTAGCTAGGTTTTATATCTGGGAAAATGCGCATTTTTGAGTTTTTATATGTTTTCGAGCAAAGCTGGGAAGACATTAAGTTTTTAATTTAAGTGTTTTTATCATGTTTCATATTTAAACTTACAGATGTGGACCACCAGCGTGGTTTTCTTATTTCCTGTTACCAACCTGAAACACCATACCTACTTGAATATCAGAAAATAATCTATAGTGAAGAAAATTAAATAAAGTTTAATGCTTAAAAACTTTAATGTTTTATTAAAATTAAACGAAAAAAAATGTGTAAACTGAAATATAGCTGGTCAACCAAATCTTGTCAGTCAAAAAAGGCGCGAAATTCAAATTTTCTATGGGACGATATCCCTTCGCGCCTACAACTACTTTTTTCAAATTTGCCGCCTTTTTCTACTGTCAAGTTCTGGTTGACCAAGTATAGATCTAATTTTTTTATTTGTAGTTGAATAACATATATGTATTTAATTTCCTTTAATTAAAAATCATCTCTGTGTAGATACATATTAAACAATAGGTACTTTTAGGTCTTGGTAAGTAATATAACCAAATACAGTAGGTCTTATGACTATATTACTTACCAGTATTTGGCTACATTACTTACCAAGACCGGAGCCTGACCTGTCAGTCACCAACTATTTTGATGCTCTTTGTAGGTAGCATCAAAATAGTTGGTGATACAAAGTTACCAAGTTACTAAGGTAGGTACCTATATAGTAGGTAGTAGTAGTGCAATATTTAGTCAAAATATTTTGACTAATTTAGATTATTTTTATGCCAAAAAGGTAATACAAGCTATAGCTGGTCAAGCAGATCTTGTCAGTAGAAAAGGCGGCAAATTTGAAAAATGTAGGCGCGAAGGGATATCGTCCCATAGAAAATTTGAATTTCGCGCCTTTTTTACTGTCAAGATCTGCTTGACCAGCTATATTCATGTTCCACTTAGAAATAAAATACGGACTTTTCTGAATATATGGTTTACGAAATGTGTTAAGGTACAACTTGTGGTTTGTTAACGTGGATTAGAAATAGGCAGCTTGAGTTGAGAGAGGTGATGAGTAAATTCTTTAATTTTTTTTACAATTTTGAGCGTTTATAAGAGAATGTGTGGAGCAAGCATTATTTGACGTGTAGGTGTGGGTTCAACAAAAAGATCGCTTGTCAATAAGGCATTCTTGCTGTTAAAATTCAATTATTAATAGCCTTTATCGACCATCAGCAATGTAGTCCCTTTTTGATTGATGGAAATTGTCACGTAAGTTCCACTACTCGCCGCCGCATCGCCTACAGCGCATTCGTTGGTCTATCGCTCACAAGATGTCATTAATTCATGTAAACTTACGTACTGAAAAAAAAAAGTTTTACTCTTTGCTATAAATTACCCTTTCGCACGTCAAAAACTCCAAGATGGTGCCGAAGGTCATAGAGAACCAAGTCTACCTTTGGAATCATTACTTGTCAAAATTTGACATTAGCAATCCACAGTTAGGTGACAACCAAACCAAACCATTATAAACCTTAAAGTAATAATAAAACAAAGTTGTTTTTTGTTAAATTATTGTTTGTACCAAATGAACTTCAGCACTTGATGAACTTCAAATGAACTTCAGCAGTTGAATTTCAAATGACGCGAAATCTGACAGTTGTACATGTCGAATAAGGGCCCAGTAAAGTGACATGACATTGCTATGACAGGTGAAGCTATAGATTACCTTCCAATTAGGTTAAAAGTGACATTCAGATAATCATCTGCAGCAGCAAGCCGCGTCTAGTCCTTTTTGAGTCCGGGAGTATGATATCTATCATATCTAAAATGTCAACGTATGCCAGCCACTATCTCATCGCGATTGAATGATATAGACCTAACACTAACATTCAATCGCGACGAGATAGCGACGTTTGGAATAAACTTTTACAGTACATATGGGGCTACTTTTCCGCACTAGTGCGTAAAATAGCACTTTTCGTGCGTATGTCGAAACTTTAAAGTACCATATGTACTGTAAAACGTTGTTCGATACACGTGCGAATAGGTAATTCGCAACTCGTGTCGATTTAAAACACTCCCTTCGGTCGTGTTTTAATTTATCGCCACTCGTTTCGAATTTCCTCTTTTTCGCACTTGTATCGAAAATAACTATTTCTACTTCCGTACTTTTATTTGTAATTTAAAAAGTCGTGCACACACCTTTAAAACCCTACCTTATAGTTGTCAAATCAAGTCTTTAGTCTATTCCCCAAAAAAGTATCTTTTGGCACTTTTTAGGGTTCCGTAGCCAAATGGCAAAAAACGGAACCCTTATAGATTCGTCATGTCTGTCTGTCTGTCTGTCCGTCCGTCCGTATGTCACAGCCACTTTTTTCCGAAACTATAAGACCTATACTGTTGAAACTTGGTAAGTAGATGTATTCCGTGAACCGCATTAAGATTTTCACACAAAAATAAAAAAATAAATTTTTTTTTGGGGGTTCCTCATACTTAGAACTGAAACTCAAAAAATTTTTTAAGATAGGTCTTCAAAAATGATATTGAGGTTTCTAATATCATTTTTTTCTAAACTGAATAGTTTGCGCGAGAGACACTTCCAAAGTGGTAAAATGTGTGTCCCCCCCCCTGTAACTTCTAAAATAAGAGAATGATAAAACTAAAAAAATATATGATGTACATTACCATGCAAACTTCCACCGAAAATTGGTTTGAACGAGATCTAGTAAGTACTTTTTTTTAATACCTACGTCATAAATCCCCTAAATACGGAACCCTTCATGGGCGAGTCCGACTCGCACTTGGCCGCTCTTCGATACTTCGTGTAATGACCACTTAAAAAATATTGAATTAAATACATACCAACCTTATTTTAAATGTCATCTCTGACAAATAAGTGAACCATAGACATTTTTTTTTAATTTCATTCAACTTTTACATTTACAATTTTATTTCAAAGTGCTTGGTCGTAGAAAAAGTATTGTATGCAACGTTGTTTACCTGAGTCAAAAAATACTCGTGGCGTCTTTATTACTCACGCCACTCGCCTTTTTTCACCTCTCGTTTGAAGGAAGTTAACGTGACTCTTATGTGTTCACATCGGGCTGTGACTAGCGGGCGGAGGCGGACCTTCAAGTTGAAACGCTAACAATAATAGGTCAACTGAACTCAAAGATAAGCAAGCCTACAATGTTCGTTTAATGAAAAAGGGAAATCGGCGCTTCGCTGTTCGCAGCTCATTAAATTGGTAAAGCGCTAAAGTTTCCGTCGTTAATATTCAGCGGCCCGTCGCTTTGAATTAACAAGCGGATTGTTACCCAAATACCCACTAATCAACGAATGTTGCCTTCGGCTGCTCAAAAGCGGGCGAATAGACTTCTACAAGGAACCAGTATCGATACGGTGAAATAAGGTAAGTACGTGTTGAATGCACTGGGAGAAAAAACAAATTAATGAATTTAAATTTAGATTTTAAGTTTGAGAGCTTAGCTATTTAGAAATATATTATGTACTTATATTTAATTTATGACTACCTATGTCCGTGTAATTAAAATAATACAATGCCTAATAATCAATAAAGTTTTGGTAATGGCGTAATGTCGACCAGAAGCAGGAACTTTGCTAAAACATCTCGCGGCGGCCCGCGGCCGCTCGCGGCGTGGGGCGTGGGGCGCGGCGGCGCGGGCGGCCGCTCGGCGCTCGACCGACCACTGTGGATTGTTATTTTACTGTTGGATTGCCTTCATTTGCACAATCATACGCAGGCTAATTTCGTAAAGTTAAATCGAATTTGCGGAAGCTAAAATTAAAGTTACGTAACTAGGAACAATACATATTATGCATTTTATGTCGGTTAGATTACCAGGATTCGCATTCGGGTTTCCAAAATATTCTAATTATTTTTACGGTCTTGAAATATAATTATGACGTGTGTGTGTATTTACGAGGTTAACCAGAAATGTCAGTCTCTCAGTTATATCATGTTCTATGCAACTACCCTGTGTTAAGAGTCCTTAGTCCTACAAGCGAGCGTTTTTTGCAATCTGTTACCTTTTTCATTCAAGATTACGACGTAACTATTAGTATTCATTCAAAAACTGATAACGTACTTAAATAATCATTTCTTAAACTAGCAAGTAAGACCGTTCAAGTTGACATTTTCTCTTTTTAAACCTAAAATAAATGAGTTTTCTTAGGAGGCTTTTTCAAAATTTGCAGTGAGAACTGTCGTTTCGGTTCTCAATTTTGCAGTAAACAAGAATCATTTGATACAGAAATGATTACAATTCAATTCACCATATCTTTTACGAGCGGCTAAGACTATTGAAAATCAAAGATTCATTAAAAAAAATGGATATTTAACCTTCCGAACTTTCTTCATTTTTTGGGTGAAAACAGGGTTACATTATATTTTTTTATCGCAAATTGTACTATTATTTTGCCCTAAAAATAATATTATAGCAAACTATAACTATACGGTAATCCATAAAAAAATAATCATAACTATAGGACCTACCTTGCCGTAAATTTATATTATTTTAAAACACGTATAAATCACGCTGCACCGACGCCGCGCGCTCATTCTCCGCCGAGGCGGCTTAGGGGACGGACCTGTGCTCGATCGTCAGGCGTTCGGTGACTATGGTGCGTTCGTAAACAGCCAGAGAGTTCCGAGAAGTGCTGTATACAGCGACTAGAAAATCTTGATACAAATAAGTACATTTTTTACACCATATTTTAATTTCAACAACAGACTCTCGCTAGGTGATAGGTTTTCAGTGTTACTTGAATACTGGTTAGGTTTTGCATTATTATTATACCCGGACGACCTGGATAATGTCCAGGTTCTCATGATGGAGTCAGGAGTTGGTCACCGAACTCCTAATCTACTCATCATAACTCCATCGTGTTTGGGCTCAATAGATTTGCCTCGACGAGCACCTTCGTTCTAGATGAGGTCCAGGTTCTCATGATGGAGTCAGGAGTTGGTCACCAGAACTCCTAATCTACATATTATCACTCCATCGTGTTTGGGCTCATTAGATTTGCCCTGACGAGCACTATATATCTTGAGGAGGTCCAGGGTCTCATGATGGAGTCAGGAGTCGGTCACCAGAACTCCTAATCTACTCATCATAACTCCATCGTATTTAGGATTATTAGATTTGTCCTGACGAGCACCATCTATCTAGATGAGGTCCAGGGTCTCATGATGGAGTCAGGAGTTGGTCACCAGAACTCCTAATCTACTTATCATAACTCCATCGTGTTTGGGCGCATTCGATTTGCCTTGACGAGCACCATCTATCTAGATGAGGTCCAGGTTCTCATAATGGAGTCAGGAGTTGGTCACCAGAACTCCTTATCTACTCATCATAACTATATCGTGTTTGGGCTCAATAGCTTTGCCCTGACGAGTACCATCGATCTAGATGAGGTCCAGGGCACAGGGCTATATTATAGTTCTTACGAACAGATACTTATCTCTCAAAGAAAACTCAAATGCCTACCGTTTTAATACCTACACAAAAATACAACGGAATGACCTTCAACGCACCGCTCCCCGCACCGCGCGCACCGGCACAAAGCTAGGGTTGCCGACGCTTAGAAATTATTTTACAAATAAGTACCTACCTACTTACCTAAACTATAGATTGTATGAAAGATACCTACCTACTTACCTAAGGTACAAATATAAGTTTTATTAATTGTAAAATAACTATGAGCAAGATAAGTTGCAATAAGTAATTAATAATTATAATATTCCTTTTATCATTATTAATTACTTATAAATTTATTTTATTATTCTCTTTATTTATCTTTTGTCTTAAGTTAGGGTTTTTCCTTATTTTATTATTTATTATGATGAGTGACTGCGAAATATTTTAAAAGGTCATATTATTATCTCCCTACAGTAACCGTAGTGTTTACGCCGTTTTATAAACCGCGTAAACACTACGCGGTTTATAAAACGGCGTACTACGTAGCTTGCGACTATCGTAAAAAAAATTGGTATAAGTACTTATATTGAGAACGTCTAATAGTTACTTTTCCTATTAATCGGTAGAGCAAACACGGATTTTTTTATTAGTTTTTTTGTTGTTTCTGCATCCATCCACAATTCCACACTACAACATGTGTTATTTGTTCGTGAAGAAGACATTTATTTCGCATACATTTTGGCATATTCGAGCGCCGGCGACCAACTAGCTTGATTTTCTACCGTGAACGGGAAGAGATTCGTAGGTATAAATCCGTGCTCGCGCGGAGAGTTCCATAGGCCTGAGCGCCTACCGCGAACCACGTTCGACGTGTTGCCTCTCTGTCGCACTTGTAAATTCGTACGTAAGTGTGACAGGGAGGTAACACGTCGAACGTGGTTCGCGGTAGGCCCTCTGTCCAGGGTATCTTAATGGAGTGGAGCGAAGATGGCATAATATAAATAATCGGATTTCGGTATTGACCCCGACGAGGCCTTCAAACAAAAAAAAATGTGGAATGTAGTCAACGGTATCATGGTTTTAAATAAAAACAATGACTGGTTTTAACAGATAGGGCCAGTTGCATATCACAAATAAAGAAACATGTTTATTTGCAGTATGGACGGGCCCCGACTTTCCCCTAAAAACAGAAATAGTACAAAAAGACGACAATTTGTGGGCAGCAAAAATGTAAACAAAACTCATGGTTTGTCATGGTTTGTAAAAAAAAAACAACGGGTTGCACTCCGGGAGTGCCGGCAGAAGTGAAAACTCAATGACTAGTGCAAAATGTCTGCAGCACTATGTATAATTGATGTTAATGCCATCTAGCGTTATTTCGTCGCATTACTTGAAACCCCTAAGCACATCACTGTTGGTACTCGAGTTATATTAATACCGGTTAGAGGGAAACTCACTAGATGGCATTTAAATCAATAAAGAAAAACTCAATAACATTGTAACAGTTTTTTGATCAGGTCACGTGTCCGTCTTACGGTCACGTGATCTGTCGCGAGTTTAACATTTTTTCCCCACCTCAAAAAGTGCACAGCGCCGCTAAAGAAGTTTGAAAATACAACACTACTACAATGACGAATATTAGTAGTAAGGTTTATTCGGGTAATTCCGAAAATCATTGTAAAATCACTCATATTCCGTTGTAGTAAGAGTCAGCTTTCGGAATTATCCGCCACTATTTGTTCATTCGGAAATACCCGAATACACCTTATTCATAAGAAGAGTGATTGTCACAATAATTCCATGCCAGAGGTAAATATTGTTATTATTTACTCGCCTCTGGTTATATATTATCCCAACACATACACTCTATTGACTACTACCATGCTTATAAAATAAAATAAAGAGTGCCAATATAACGCTAAAAATAATGTTACTTTGCAATTAAATTGAAAAGTATCAATATTATTCTCGCCTGCGTTGAAACGCGCTTAACTTTGCCGGCGCTCGCGTACCGAGCGCCAACGCCATCTATCGAGTGTTATTTCGTGAAATCGGTGAACGCTCTAAGGAATAAGGCCTCTTAACACACATACCTAATACAAAATAATAATATTTTTTAAATCTCAAGACAATTAGTCATGGTTTATCCATAGGTATCCATCCGTCACTAGTATTATGCTCGTTTTGATATTAACTTAAAGTATCCAAATCCCTTTTTGTCTTATAATGGAATACTAAGTTTATGTAAAACAAAGACAACTTGGCAACGCTACGGTACACAGCGTAATACTATCCCTTACAACGAATGTGTGTCCGGGAACTCCGGGAGTTGGCACGGTCGGGTCGGTAGGTTTTCATATTACGCAGAGGCGATTAGAAATATCTAACTTGAGATTCTTGTGCATATTGCATACAGAGTAGAAGCGGTATTCAGATTTTTCATGTTAGTTTTGATACGAACTTGAAACACGCAGCACTTTTAGGACAAGACTTGCAGTGCAAGCACCGGAGCCCGATTCTGAATTAACAACTTGTTTCGGTTTTCATCTTATTTTGATACGACTTTGAAGATCGCTCACGCCGATGGAGCATGCGACATGAAGAAAGTCATGATGCACGCTGATCATCAAGACGATCGTCTGAATCGTGCTCCAGTGCGAGCGATCGTATCATTCGTATCAAATCAATATGAAAACTGTAACAGATCTGAATAGCGCTCTAGCTCGAGCAACATCGCGTGGATCGAAGTGGCACTCGAAGCTACAAGTAGGTACCTACACCGGCACACTATACTTAATGATGCTGCAGTATTTGAATGCAGTTCAATGCATGTGAATCACGCCGTACTTATGTTTCTCTGCAATGGTGGTGGCAGAGAGTATAACGCCCAATCTATATATATAAACGTGAAAGACCTGACTGACTGACTTAAATCAACGCACAGCCCAAACCGCTGGGACTAGAAATTCCAAATTTGGCTAGTAGGTTCCTTATAAGGTCTAGGGGTCCACTAAGAAAGGATTTTTCAAAATTCATCCCCTAAAGGGGTGAAATGGGGGTCCAAAGTTTGTATGGGGAAAATATACTAATCCACTGGTACGAAGTCGCGGGCAACAGCTAGACAATAGATTACAGTGACCACTTTGATGCGAGGCCTACATCCGTTAAGGTGTAATTATGGATGTGATAGGAACTATAGTGATTTGTAATTGTGTTATTTGTAATTGTTTGTTTGTACCTGATTGTTATTCGTAATAGTAAAGTTTACAAATCCATCATATTACAGGACAAACCAATAGAACAAGTCAAGCAGTACAAATATCTAGGAAGCGTAATAACCAATGACTCTAGATGCACCGAGGACATCAGACAAAGAATCACTATGGCTAAAAGAGCCTTCAATAACAAAAAAGATCTACTTAAGGCACGCGTCTCAAAAAAAGCCAAAAAACGATTAATAAAGGTGTTTATCTGGAGCATTGCGTTGTATGCGAGTGACACGTTGGACACTGAGACAAAAAGATAGAAAACGGTTGGAAGCTTTCGAAATGTGGTGTTAGCGGAGGATGGAAAGGATCAGCTGAACTGAGAGGAAGACGAATGAAGAAGTCCTGAGTATGATAGGAGAAAAGAGATGCTTATTAAATACAATAAGAAATAGGAGAGGCATGATGGTAGGACACCTGATACGGCATGACAAGTTTTTCCTGAACATCTTGGAAGGCAGGATTGAAAAGACAAGAGAAGAAGGGAAACCTGGAATAACTTATCTTAGCCAAATAAAAAATGATACATCGTATGAGGAAATTAAAAGACTGGCACAAGAAAGGAATGATTGGCGATTACTCCACCGACAAGAGCAAAGCTCTTAAGTTATGATGATGATGAATAGTTATATGTACCTGCTTGGTATATGTTAATGTTAAGTTTCATGGCGCATTGGATGAATGGAATGGAATGAATAAAATAAAATAAAATAAAATGTAGGTACGTATATGCATAATCTGGGGCTTATGGAGAAATTTGATTACTTATTACATAGTTGGTTATCATTTAATTTCGTTGCAGATCAAAATTTTTAAAATAATATTTCATAAATTCATTATATATTTATATCATCAGTCATTTGACTGTTAGGATGCAGGCGGGTTCCCAGGAAACCGTTCGATGCGGGTGTGGAACCGTCTTATGGGATTTCCAGCTCTTTAGGCTAGCGTGATTTAATACAGAGGAAATTGTGGAAAGAAAATCAGTACAGAGAGATAAGTCATTACTATAATACTAATATAAGTTTATAGCCTGTAAGGTTATTATTGTCTTAAGATATTTATACTTGTAAATACAGTGGGAAAAACATTGTCAACAGACTATATCATCTGATTTTAAGAGTGTGGAACACGGAACAAGTACCGCAGGCCTGGAGAGATGCGGCTATCTGCAAGCTGTACAAAGGGAAAGGAGATGTCTCCGACTGCAGCTCGTATAGAGGCATATCGCTTCTCTCCAGTGCCGGTAAAATTCTTGCACACATTATTAACACCCGCTTAAGTGACTTAGCTGAAAACCACCTTCCGGAGAGCCAGTGTGGATTCCGTCCTAGCAGAGGAACCATTGACGCAATCGCTGTCGTGAGGCAAATCCAAGAAAAAAGCCTTGAGCACCAACGGCCTCTCTACATGTGCTTTGTGGATTTGGAAAAGGCTTTTGATATAGTTCCACGCGAGGCTCTCTGGATTGTTCTTTGTAAATTTGGTTATCCGAAGAAGTTCGTCAACCTGATTCGCCAATTCCACATTGGCATGAAAGCCCAGGTTCGGCACGAAAACGAACTCTCCGAGGAGATCCCAATTACAAGTGGTGTAAAGCAAGGATGTGTTCTAGCACCTACACTCTTCGCAATATATTTTTCAGTGGTCATGAGAGATGCTCTGCAGTATTGTGGTGACCAAATTCAGCTGAATGTCAGAACTGAAAAGGGTGTATTTGACATTTCTAGGTTTAGAGCGAAGACCAAGGTTCAGAGGGTCTCCATTTTGGAGATTCTTTACGCTGACGACATATGCCTCATGTCCGACAGCATGGCGTGTCTCCAAGGCTACGTTGATGCACTACATCGCTCATGTCAACAGTTTGGTCTCGTTATTAGTGCTTCCAAGACTCAAATTCTCAAACAACCGCCAAGAGGAGGCGAGGCTGACCCAACGGTGCTGAATCTAGATGGGAGACCTCTAGATGAAGTATCGCACTTTAAATATCTTGGGAGCACTATCAGGCGTGATAACACCCTAGCCTCGGAGATACCTTCACGTATCGCCAACGCCGCTGCTAATTTCGGACGACTCACAGGTCGCGTCTGGAGGTCCCATGATCTCAAGCTCGAGACAAAAATTAGCGTCTACAGGGCGCTAATCATTCCTGTCCTTTTATATGGAGCAGAGACATGGTGCCTCTACAAAACAGACATAAAGAAACTGGACACTTACCACCTGAGGTGTCTGCGGTCTATACTCAGGATCAGGTGGCAGGACCATGTTCCCAACTCCGAGGTCCTGCGTCGTTCCGGAATGTATGGCATGGAGGCCATTCTAATGCAGCGGCAGCTCAGATGGTGTGGGCACGTCCTTCGAATGGATGACCACCGCTTGCCTAAGGCTATCCTCTACTCTGAGTTGGCAGTGGGTAAGCGGAAGCACGGTGGTCAGCACCTGCGCTACAAGGACGTCCTCAAACGGCATCTGAGTGCTTGCGCCATCGACCCTGAGCGTTGGGAGGAGCTTGCTGGAAGAAGGTCATTTGGCGTTCTACCATCCATAACGGTGTCAAAATGTTTGAGGATAACCGCCTCACAAGCCTAGACACAAAACGCCAGTCACGGAAAGAGAGACCTAAGCCCTCCTACGTGTACACGCTCAACGCAGCTGGCCAACTTTATTGTCACACGTGCAATAGAGTATTTAAGACCAAGTTCGGCCTGGCCAGCCACATAAGGGCTCACGCTAGACAACGTCCATGATGTTTATTTGGGGTCGCCGTCATCGAAAACGATGAGGAGGACTATATATACTTGTAAATAATAATGTAGTAGATACCTAAAGTAAAGTACTTACCTCAAGTTACCTATGTAAGGAAGAGCGGTACCTATCTCCCAACACAAGCATTTATTTTGCTTACAGGGAGGCTCCATCCCTTTGATCATCTGTACGTGTTTTTGTTGAATTTTGAATTTGAATTTTGAATTTTGAATTTGAATTTGAATATCAATATACATACATATATAGCATAATACATATACTAAAAAGTACATACATATGTATGTTATATGTATGTTAGGTACATAGAGACAAACCAAAGAAAGTCTGCAGCGTAATAATTTGACATCGAATTAAAAAACTACATATGACAATGTTTTTTAAGCAGTCAGTAAACGTCATGCACTATGGTATGTGTTTGTCAAAATCGTTTAAATATTCATTGTGTTTTGTGATGAACGGAATAAACATGGTGAAACCTTACAAAACCGGCGTGCGGGAGTTATTTTTCCGCATGACGAATAATTTTACACTTGTATAAAGTCAGCACGAGGCGATTCAAGCTGAAAAACGACAATGTTTACAAAATTTGGAGTTGATGACGGGTAAGTGGAATGAAACATCTTAATACTTCACCATATGTACCTACTTAGATAATATAATATTGGTTTAGACTAAGGTTTCACAGCAAATTGAACACACCTAATAGGTATAGGCATACTTATGAACTTCCTCTAACATTTCGAGAAACTCATTGGTACTAGCCGGGTTTTGACTTGGAGGATATAATCAAACGGAGACGCCATGTCTGTAATTTTCTGTACAAAACAGTCTGCCGATTTTTGCGGGGGAGGGGAACGTCAAATGTATGCGTAACGTAAAAATAGCCATGTGACGCCCATGTCAGATAAACGTCAGTCCATACATTGTGTATGACCATTGGCCGCCTATTTTCGACAGAGGGGAAAGCTACTCCGGATGGCTACTCCGTTTAGTTGTATCCTCCAAGGGTTTTGAGCTCGAACCCACAACTTCCATGCTTATGCTCACGGCATGGGTACCTACTAGTTAAAGCTAAAATTAATTTTTAATATATGTTTATTGTTTTAATGGTTTATTTCTATTTTCCGAAAACTTTAGTTCGCAAATTGCGGGCAATTTCTCTGTCAATCTAATTACGCCTTAATGGGAGTAAAAGAGAAAGATGCTCGCATATTGAGAACTTCGCTGTTCGCGGTAGGCCCTCTGTACCTATTTACCGCCGTCGCGGATATTACAAAAGCTTATTAATTTTGATGAAGCCAAATGTCACATTCTCCCAATATTATTTATCAATATTAGTATATGTCTACATATTAATAGCGACATCTATTGTTGGAATGAAATTTATTTTACCATAAAAATGTATATGTATACCATGTAAATGTGTATGCACAGCTTAATTTTTTCATAGACGGTAAATATGGTAGAAATTTCACAAGTATCAAGACTATTTAATCCATTTTCTGTGGTGTTGTCGCATACTGATTTTTAAAAACTACTTTTAATCTAGCGCTGCAGACTTTCTTTGGTTTGTCTCTATACTAATATTGTTAAAAGAGATCGGCCTGTAGTGTGCCACACCCACACATAAGCATAGCCTTAACGTATATAAGCACATGTACTTATTATTTCAGACACAAGAAACCTATATTCCAAATCCGTACTAATTACTTCTCCCTTAACTCCCCAATCATATGGCGACCCTGCCATATACATATACTACTGCTGCCATACCGAGTTTAACGCCGCCATATTCGTTAGCGACTGCGTAAACTCACTCGCATTGCATCTTTCTCGTACTGATAGTTTCCAAAATTAAACTAGGTACCTATGCGGCCAAATATTAGTAGTACCTACTACGAGTATTAGTAGTACCTTGCTATTCTCAGCAAGTTTTCGACTTTCATCGTGTAGGTTTTTACGTAGAGTGAGACCCATTCTCCGTGTCTGTAATGTGTTCGAATATATTCGTCCCGCATCGGAGCTATTAATCTTGTACAGTCGCCATCAGATATATCGGAGCGGCCAAGGTGCCCAAAAAAACAAGCACTTTAATAACGTCTTGGGTGTCTGTCACAATAGATGCGTGTTCAGATATTTGTAAATTCCTTGGATTCTCCGATATAATGTGATGGAGATGTACGGTAGTTACCTTATTATATTACACGAACCATTTGGAGCCACTTTTGGCCCCTGCGTAACTCAAAATCTGTTTAAAATAAACATATTTATTATGAAATTTGGTTCATTTATTAAGACCCTTAAGGCTAACTAGAACCCCAAATTTCATGAATATACATAGCTCAACCGGTTATTAAGTTACATACATCTAAATATCGGGATTTATCTGACTGACTCACGTACGGACTCACCTAACATCATATTTTATAGCTTTGTCCTTGGTTAAAATGAGTAAAAATTACCGCTAAATACATTTTCAATGTTAACAAATTACGTGACAAATTACCCTAGTTTTAATGTTCAATAGCAATGGCATTGATTTCTGAACTGTTTATGAGATGAAACAATTATGCAAGTCTCACTGTACGCTACAGCATTTCTGAGACAGAACGCGCGCTTTGCCATAATTAAGTATTTACACAACGGCAACAGGGTAATGAGAATGAGTAGTTTGCACTCCCAGCTCCGGTTAATGTTGGTTAGGATACTCGAGTCCTTTCACTCCTCTTCTGTTTTGTAGAGACTTGTGTCCTTTTCAGAAAACTTACTATTTTACAAAAAACAAAAATCAAAATTCATTATGTAAAACTCATGGGTTTTTGGGTATACAAATAAAACAATTTTCTTTACTGTTAGGAAGATAAAACTAATAAAATTGTTGATGGATTCTTTATTCGGTGGCTCAAATCCTTTTGAGTTGAGCTTAAAAAATACTCAATAATAACGGACTCTGCACTTAAAGGACTCTGAAGTTTTGTAAGCGCCGAGTCTCGTAAAAGCGAATCGAGTTTTTAGACTCAAAGCCTTGACGCGAGTGCTACCAAAACTAGCTCCGGCAAGTTGCATAATTACACGTGTCGGGCCACACGTCGCCCGACACGTCGCCCGCAAGCGACACTCAATCGCACAACTCCATAACTTTGGGAAACGTATTTACAAAAGCGAATATACAATTACCCTCACACACTACGCGTGAAGCCACACCGACTTATGCGCCAAAATATGATAGTCAAAATACATCTTTAGTTCTCTGTAATAGAGTATATAGTATATATTAATACGATATGTTGAGATCCTCATGTGAGCTGGGAAGATTTTCGTGGGAATTTTCTGAATAATACCTTCTTTTATAACGCGCGCCCCCGGCAATCGATAAAATTGCGAAGAAAACCTTGGCCGTGAGGGTTAGGTAACGAATTTACAGCTTTAGAGTGAATGGAGGCTGCGAAAACAAAACTCGTTAATAATTCTGGACTTTCTTTCCGGCGGTAAATGAAAAGGCCTTAAAAGTTGGAAGTGAAAGTTAATTTCATTACAAATCATTGTGGAGCTCCGGGGTGACAGACGGCGGCGCGGCGCGGCGGAGCGCTGCGCATTAACTACGAGTATTTACTTTATTCAGTCTGCCCTTAGTGTAAGAGCAAGGTCAGATGTAGATGTAGATGTAGTGTAGGGACGCCCGGCCGGAAGCAGGCGGGCTGTCGATCGCGTGTCGCGTTCATTCAGCCTTTTTCCCTGGAGTTGGAGCTGCAGGTTACTGTCCCGGCGGCATTCCCACACTATTCTCCTCGAATCTTCTGGTTTTCCTGCAGAACAGAAGAGCAAGGTCAAGTTTATATCACCCCAAATACAATTGTCAAGCCGAATTAATATGAAATGCCTACGTGTACGCACGCACTTTCTTAAAATCTCTCTTCTTAAGAGTTTCTTATAGGTATGTAGAATATTTTCATAAATCAGTGTGACAGAATGTTCAAATTTAAGAGTAGGTAACCTCGTGGTAACGTGAGTCTGGATCGGTTATGGATCGGATCTAATTCGTGGCTTGTTCTTAAAATCAGAACCGTCTGTAAGAATAGTTTCTTTCAAAAATATGCATATTGAACTATACGTTTACTTAGAATTGAATTATAGAGAAGATTGAATATATAGAAGGTTGAGGTTCCTGCTTTTGTAGATTCTTAATAACAAAATAAAATAAACACCTTTTCTTGGAAATAGAGAAAAGCGTCAGAAATTAACGAGCGCGGCGCATGACGGCACCGCGGCTCGCCGGCGGCTAAGGATTTAAGTCCCGCACAAAAGTGTTCAAACAAAACTGGGAGTTTGTCGAGGAAATGGAACGGGCGGGCGCGTTGAGCCTCGCGTTACGCTTGCGTTGGGCGAGTTGCATCAAACCGTCTGTAACGTAAATGTCATCGCGGTTTGTTCAAATTTGCTTGTGTGAAAAGTGTGACGGTTACCTTTGGAAAGACTTGGGCGCTATAACAAAGGTCGTTTGTATCGTTTATTCCTGAAGCGCAAAATTCAACACTTTATAGGATTTATGGCAATGCGATGCTCTTGCACTCTTGCGATTAAGTTTTAAATACCGACATGTAGAGCCTGTTCGGAAAGAGAAGAGTCGTGGAATGTATGGGGCCCAATACATTCCGCACATGCACTAAAAGGGAAGTATTCTGTAGTATCTATTTCGTCCCAGAATGAATTTCCCCGCTCTGCAGCTGCACGGAACAGCTACGAAGTTATTTACCACGCGCGTCTTCATTGAGGAGAGAAACAAATTAAATATTTACTTTGAGGTAGCGCTTTGTTACCCGAGGAAGTAATGAATGAGTGAAACGTACGTTAGTGCGATGCGGTTTCTCGAAGCTTTTTAACTTGGCCTGGTTTTCATCCAGTTTTTAGAGAATCGTCTATCTCAATGACTGTCATGCGATTGCTGCAAGAACGAAGGAGACTAAACGAAACTCCGAAAACGGACAAACCCCCTGAATTCCACCGATAGGTACGCCGCGCCGGTCGTACGTCACTTCGTTATCGGCCAACGTATCGAGGCTCGGAACTATCCGACAAATGCAAATACCAGTTATTTATTTGTTTTTTATCCGCCGGATTAAACCGATACGTACTCCGAGCGAACGAACGATGTACATAGATTGAAATACAAATAATTAAAACGTATTTCAAACCGGGTCCATCGCGAATTTATTGTTACCTTTATTTCCGACGTTTCGACGCAGGTTTCACTGGTCGTGGTCGCGGATAACTGATACACACACAAATAATTATTAAAATAACGCCTGTCTCGAAGACGAGTACACTACTCAAGTACAAATTATTTTTAATGATTTAGTGCTTTTTGTTTTTTTTAGGAAATGCGTTCGTCACCGAACATAATGGTCGTGCACTGTATAAGGTTCTTCAATAAGAAGAAAACAGGTTTTCAAAGCGTCGACTACGTGCACCCCTTAAATTTACTTTCTAGTGTATATAGGCTAAGGTAACTGTTTTACACCGTCGCGGAACGCATCACGAGTAGCAAAACGCCTTGAAGCCAACTACGGCTTCGTGGAAACACAACACTACGAGCAGTTCATTATCGCGCCAACTTTTAGCCTGCAGTTACACTGAGAGTATTAGTGTCGTAATAGGTATTGTAGTATAGGTGTTGTAGTAAGCGCTGGTGGCCTAGCAGTAAGAGCGTGCGACTTGCAATCCGGAGGTCGCGGGTTCAAACCCCGGCTCGTTCCAAATGTAGTGCGAAATATCATTTGATATTTACCAGTCGCTTTTCGGTGAAGGAAAACATCGAGAGGAAACCGGTCTAATCCAATAAGGGCCTAGTTTACTCTCTGGATTGGAAGGTCAGTTGGCAGTCGCTTTCGTAAAAACTAGTGCCCACGCCTATTCCTGGGATTATTTGCCAAACGGACCCCAGGCTCCTATGAGACGTGGCAAAAATGCCGGGACAACGCGAGGAAGATGATAAGGTATTGTTGTTTTCAACTTAACAATTGTAATCCTTATTATGTCGGCTTGCTTGAATTTAGAAAAATGGTCGCATCGCATAAAAAATAAGACATGTAATGTATTAACCAGGCACATATTGATACCTACCTAAATATGTGATAATTGATAACATAATAATAATATTTTATGCAATATCTTGGTATAAAAAATATTGATATTATCAAGGAAGAGATGTAGTACATATTGCTATATATGTACATACATCTCTTCCTTGATAATATCAATATTTTTTATATCAAGGTATTGCATAAAATTTCTGTAATATGTAAAATACTTATTTTAAATATTAGTTTGCATAATTAAGTAATGTTTCTTGGGTTTATTATTCTGCGATTTATACATTAACCAAAACAGGACCCAAAATAGCTCCCAGCTTTTCTCAGCTTCCGGGAGCAGGAATAAACGTACTAGTTTTGCTTGAATGACAATGGCTATGATAGAAAAAACGTTAAGCATACACCTAAGTGCCCCGCGCCGCTTACAAAGTGGCGAAAGAACCCACTATATTTGGGCCAACACGGTGCGCATAATACGGTGTTGACAATAGTGTAAAGAAATGCGATGACTTGCGAAAACTTACGCACTTTCGTATCCTACAATAGCGAGGCCCGGCAAGGGATGGCCTAATATAGCAGAATTTCGAGTATAATAAGTGTTACAAAGTGTATTTAGTATCCGTACGTCTGGGAAATCTCGGCGTATGTTCATCCCGAGTGTGAGCCGACAGACACTATTTATTACGGCCGCTCGACGCCTCCTGGGACCTACATTCTCCTTGAATTTTAAAAGAGGCCCAGGGCACACAAATTTAGGCCCTAACCGCGCCCGGTCTAGCTCGTTTTCGCGCGCTGGCAAACCTTTGATGTTAAACACATCGTTTCTCGGAGAGATATTGCTGCTTTATTGATATCGTAGCACTTCGTGACTTTGTATTTTACTTATATTGAGTAGAGGAGATATTGCGGCGTATCGACCGGCGGCGCAGCGGGCCCCGTCGACAACATGCCAATCGCTAACGCTACGTAGCGAACGAAACGCAACTGTCACTGTCACACTAATATGGAAGAGTGATAGAGAGACATAAAGTCACCTTGGCTAGGCCGCCAGGTTCGACATTTATTCACGAGTCTGTTCTCGGTCGTCATTGTCCCGTCGTCTTCAATCAAACCGTGCAAGTCCGCCCGTTGTGAGGCTGTAATCCTCCAAGACGCTCCTATTCAATTAAGATGATGAGGGTACGTATGGAAGTTTTGTGAAGCGGAATAGAGGCTCGAGGCTCGACCCACTGCGCTCGCCGTCACGGCTCGCATTGTGTTTGCATTTCATCAATTCCTCGCACCCCTTTCACTCATAATGGGGTAGGTAATGTGATTGCGGCGTAGCGTCGTGTGGCGTGTGTGGGCCGAGTCGTCGATAGATTGAGTCGCCGCAGTCGAGACGCAGCGAGCGTGGGAACTGTGCCAACGTTGCTTTTGGTGACGATATAATGGCACGATATCTACACATTTTTTGCTCGATAAGCATCACTAAAACCATACGATTATGAGAGACGTCTGTTCCGGGGAGAGTAATGTTGCATGTGTCGCGAGTTTCCGCCTACATTTATAACGAGCTGACATAAATCATTATTCGTGCTAACGCATACAGCAAGTAGCCGCGAACAACATACACCATTAAAACGTCCGCATTTTTGCATGCCGAGTCTCCTCGCCTAGCGCGCGAAATAATGTGAAATATGGTGAAGTTTGGAACAATGGCAGGCGGGGGTGGGTTGAGGTGACGCGGGAAGAGGCAGGGATGGTGTAGAATAGATGTTGTTTTTAATTCTCGCCAACATTGGCCATTATCCCGGCGGCCGGACCCGGGGGACCCGCCGCGCCGCCGAGCCCGACCCAGGAAGACTTCGCTGTGAAACATTCATAATTGTACCTATTCCTCTTCAATTTCATTTCAAAACTATTTTGTGGGAACTATGAACCATATATTGCCATGCTTTAACAATTAATTGCCTAACAAATGTATACAATTTTTTTTAATGTACGCCTGTTTCCCGCTTATTAAATACGTACGGTATTGAGACACAAACACTTTCAATAATTATGTTATCCGATAAAATCTTTCCCGCCTTGGTACTTCATCCATGCTTCAACTTTTTTAAGGGATACAAAGTAACGTATTTACTACGAACCTATATGTTTTATCTGTAGGTATCAGATTTGAATCTGTGTACCAAACACATTCAACCGATCTAAAAGTCAATACCTAGATCACGCTCATTTTCAGATTTGCTAGTCTCATATTTTTATTTTTATTTATTTTTTATTAAGATGATATTTAAAAACAGAATATAATATTACTTCTGTTATGTACACTAGATTGTAGGTGACGTGTGGGTCCCGGACGCGGTAACTCTGGTGTCGCAGCCACTGCCATAACTCCACAGTTTCCTTTAGCGTGAAAATAAGCACCCAGAGATATGGCGCCTGTTCGCAAATGTGCATTTGACTAAAATTATATAAAAAATTGGTAGCCTTATACATAGGTACTAACCAACAAATAGATATTTAAATTATTTTAATTTATGACGAAGATTCATAGTGTTACGTTAGAGTAAGTACACGCCGGCATATTCATTTGTCTTTTGACGTAGGTAAATAAGTATGCCATTTAACCTAATTTCAAATAACTTGTATAAGGGCATATTATTAGAATATAAGAAAAGTAATTTCAGCGTTTTCAAAAATTCATCCCCTAAAAGGGATAAAAAGGGGTTGAAAATTTGAAACCATTACAAATGCTTTGAAACTTCTTAGAAAGGCATAATAGCCGATTACAAAAAAGTTATTGAGACGTTTTTGGAAATTCATCCCCCTAAGGGGGTTAAAAAGGGGATGAAAGTTTGTCTTAGGGTTCAAATTTTATTTTAAGCTAGGAACTTAAAACTTTGTAAAAAGGTATTATATTAAAAGATAAGAAAACTAATTTCAGCGTTTTTGAAAATTCATCCCCCAAGGTGGTGAAAAAGGGGTTGAAAGTTTGTATGCACATCATATATTTTTTTGAGTGCGGGACTTGATACTTTGTATATTATATATATATATTATATTACTTGTATAAGGGCATATTATAAGAATAGAAAAAAAGTAATTTCAGCGTTTTTAAAAATTCATCTCTCAAGTTGGTAAAAAAGGGGTTGAAAGTTTGAATGGAGATCATATATTTTTTTGAGTGCGGGACTTGAATCTTTGTATAAAGGCATATTATTAGAATACAAGAAAAGTAATTTCAGCGTTTTAAAAAATTCATCCCCCGAGGTGGTGAAAAAGGGGTTGAAAGTTTGTATGGAGATCAAATATTTTTGAAAGTGCGGGACTTGAATCTTTGTATAAGGGCATATTAATAGAACATAAGAAAAGTAATTTCAGCGTTTTTAAAAATTCATCCCTTAAAAGGGTTAAAAAGGGATTGAAAGTTTCTATAGGGTTTAAATTTTATTTTAAGCTACTAATTTGTAACTTCGTAAACAGTTATTTTACTAAAAAAGAAGAAAACTAATTTCAGTGATTTTCAAGATTCATCATTTAAGGTGGTGAAAAAGGGGTTGAAAATTTGTATGGAGATCTAACATTTATTTGAGTGAGGGACTTGAATCGTTGTATAAAGGCATATTATTAGAATACATGAAAAGTAGGTAATTTCAGTGTTTTTAAAAATGTATCCCCTAAAAGGTTTAAAAAGGGGTTGAAAGTTGGTAGAGGGTTCAAATTTTATTTAAAGCTAGGAACTTCAAAATTCGTAAATAGGTTATAGTTAGGTAGTAGGTTTTATTAAATACTTAGTGGACTTGAAAATCTTCTGGGGGTTAAGAGGGATTACATCGAAAACAATTTTATTCAGTTTGGAGCTTGAAACGTCGTAGCCAGGTTGTGAAAGATAAATTTCATGCGTTGTATAGGTAATAATTAACAAATGATTAACCGTCCCTACTGCTATCTACTGCTGCATAATGTTCTAAGCTAATGTAAAATATTTATTAACCACCAATATACAAATCCACGCGTACGAAATCGCGGGCAACAGCTAGTTTATGCATAATTTATGCTGCTTGTTTTGTTTGCTAATCCTTGCTCAAGATAACGATCGTATCTCGATTCTCGACAAATGCCAATCGAAAATTAAAAAGTATTGTAGTGATAGTATAGATGCAACGAATAGTAACGTGACCATTTTTATTTCATACATTATTTAAGTATCCACTGGCGTTTTCTAATAAACGATTGTCATTTGGGTAGGCCCCGAGTATTGCAATTGTAGTTCGGTTTGAGAGTCAGCCCTTGTGCTGACGACGACGGATGCGCCACATGATTTACTCGCTCGATCTGCACTAGATCTCGCTACACGACACGACCACCGCAACATGCATCTTATGAGCCGTAAGCGATTCACCAGTTCAGAGATTTAGTTTAGTCGCGCTAGAAAATTGCTGGTTATATGCAGTGATAAAATCTAAGATGATATTTCTTTAAGTTTAGATTTCTGACGAAGTTCTCTTCAACATCAGCTACTAGACAACCGCAATTTATCCCACTGTTATATAAGTATCTATTTATCTATATGTTATACGGCACAATCAGAAAAGAATCCGCGTGTCATCAGTCCGACTTATTACGAGCGACTATCCCGTAGAAATAAGGAAATTCAATAAATGTATACACAAAAAAATTATAATAACAAATTACCACTAGTACAAAAATACAAAAACCGGACAACCGCGAGTCGGACTCGTCCACCGAGGGTTCCGTACTTTTTAGTATTTTTTGTTATAGTGGCAACAGAAATACCTCATCTGTGAAAATTTCAACTGTCAAGCTAGACAGATAGACGGACAGACAAACGGACAGAGGAGTCTTAGCAATAGTAATAGTTTTTACCCTTTGTGTACGGAATCCTAAAAACGAACAGATTTAATAGATAGTATAGATACATAACATGGCCATCAGAATGGCACCTTTAAGCATCTTGCGGCCCGGGGCTTGAAGGCAAAACTTCTCGGGGCTCTCAGAAAATAAGGGTTCAGTATGGCTGTTCCAGGACAATCGCTTCATCGAGATAATCTCTTCCTTGCAGGTTGCAAGGAAGAGGCAATAACACGAGTAGATGGTCAATGTACGCAAGTAGGTATCTCATGTTTCATCTAGAATCTATCTCCAGTGAACCTCGAGTCTGGTTGCGAGTTGTGTAGGTATTTAATCCTAATAAATAGACTTTCACCGCTGGGTATGCCCTAGGACGTATATTTATCGAAGGCCCAATGATTAACGGTACCCTCTCCCGTCCCCCCACCACCCCCCGCCCTCCATACATCATCACCGACATGCGAGCATATACTCGCCAAAAGTCACGTCTCAATTCCAACTGAATTATTTTTAGATATAAAAAACTTGGTGTAAGAAAGGAAAATTTAGTAACAACTACTTACCTAAATATTGTATTTTGTTTCGTGTGCGTGTGAGGCGTAGCACAGCATGCGCCATTAGCTAGGTATATGTAGTCGAGGGGGCCTAGCCAAGTGACAATCTTTTATAAATAAAGCAAATCGAAGCTTAACATTTTTTATATAAATGATGACGTGACGATTAGGTGAGCTTTGACAATTTGATATGGTTTTCATCTATTTTAAATGAAAACCTTATTAAATTATAGAAACAAAATCGGCCTTCGGGTATACTTGAATGCATGTATATATTGTATATAGCTAGTGCCGCCTGCGGCTGTGTTGTAAGTACACGCCTACCTACGTTTCACGTTCAGCAAAATCCAATCTGCTAATACATACATTCAATATATGCAAGCTCATTCAATATTGAAATAAATTCACACCCGTGTGAAATAAACACAGGTTCAGAATATCGTCTAATTCATATGCCAATGAAAAGAAATTCCATTTCCACGCTAACGGCAGTTTATTTACTCTGGCGTTAATAATTTGGCACGCGCCGCCCTGAATCAAGAACGGAAAGAAATTATGAAAAATGTAACAAGGAGGAAACAGGTGGGGGAGGGGGGGAGCAATTAGAGGCCGGTTCAACACGGGAGGCAAGCGGGAATGGCCGGGCTTGAGAAAACTTAGCAATTAAGAGCACAATATGGTTCGCGACTTGAAGCTGCATTCGAAATGTCCGTTTTGATTTAAATAATACCGGGTTGACATTACTCGCCGGGCATCTTGCACCACTAAGGGTCATATTGTTATGGCTATCCATACTCTGAGAGTTAAATAGGTAATGTACCTAGGTTATACATATACAGGGTGCTTCCTGTAACAGGAGCAATAAATTAAACTAAAGGCTGTACTCCTCAAACTGACCAATATTTGTTCAGCAACTTTTGAAATTTATGAATCCTTTAGACTTCCTCTTTTTCGTACAAAATAAATATTGCCTTCAATGTACGTTGACATCAGTGTGTTTGACGTTACTTGTCACGCTTGAAACATAACAAAATTTGCAATACCTACATTGCGTCTTAGAATAAACTTAAAAGTGTAATAAAAATCAAAACATTAGTTATTTTCAAAAGTTGCTAAACAAATGTTGGTCAGTTTGAGGAGTACAGCCTACAGTTTAATTTATTGCTCCTGTTACAGGAAGCACCCTGTATGTACCTACATATAAATCATATAATAATTTTTTTTACATATACATCTCCGAAATCGCGAAATAAAAACGTTATGCAACAGCTGATCGTTTCAAGTTTTTTCGGTGTTGGCCCATAGTAAAAGTTGTTAGGTGTGAGAGGTAGAATCAAGCCAAACAGGAGCTGGCGAAACGACCTGGACTCTTTTTGTGGCGACATGCACAAAGCCGTGACGAGTAGCGGAAAACTGCCCTGCCTGCGAAAAAAAAATATAATCAATATCAAATCAAGATGGGATTAGAAAATTGGAATGTGGCTCTTGGCCGTGGGACCGTGTAGGTAATAGGTGGTAGGTGTTCGTAGCAAATCCGCCGCTGTCTCGCCGGACTGTGTTGTGAGATAAAATGTGAAATTGGTTCTATTATTACCTTTTTAGGGTTCCGTAACCAAATGGCAAAAAATGGAACCCTTATAGATTCGTCATGTCTGTCTGTCTGTCTGTCCGTCTGTCCGTGTATGTCACAGTCACTTTTCTCCGAAACTATAAGAACTATACTGTTGAAACTTGGTAAGTAGATGTATTCTGTGAACCGCATTAAGATTTTCACACAAAAATAGAAAAAAAAAACAATAAATTTTTGGGGTTCCCTATACTTAGAACTGAAACTCAAAAATTTTTTTTTCATCCAACCTATACGTGTAAGGTATCTATGGATAGGTCTTCAAAAATGATATTGAGGTTTCTAATATCATTTTTTTCTAAACTGAATAGTTTGCGCGAGAGACACTTCCAAAGTGGTAAAATGTGTGTCCCCCCCCTGTAACTTCTAAAATAACAGAATGATAAAACTAAAAAAAAATATATGATGTACATTACCGTGTAAACTTCCACCGAAAATTGGTTTGAACGAGATCTAGTAAGTAGTTTTTTTTAATACGTCATAAATCGCCTAAATACGGAACCCTTCATAGGCGAGTCCGACTCGCACTTGGCCGCTTTTTTTATTTATTTTGTGTCTTAAGTTAGGGTTTCTATAATATGAATATAAAAGTAAAATATAAAAACACTTACAAAACAATAATAAATACATATAAACCCATTTAAAAAACCTAACCTAGGGTGCCGCCAGCAGCGGGGCAAGGCCCAATAGCTACCGGTGGTCAGGGCCGCAGAGAGAGGAACCGGCAGACTATCCGCGCCGTGTCCAAGATCACCGCCTTCTGCATCTGGCCCTTGATCCAACTACCGCGAGAGTCTCTCAAGATGTTGGTCGAGACTCTTCGCTATCAAACCGCGTTCACTGAAACGACTATCGGGACAATGATCGTTGAATCAACATCCCACATGGCGGTTATCTCGTGAGCCAAGTCTAGGAACTATTATTACTATTATTAGACATATTTATTTTATTATTAGCGTTAACTTTAGTAGAGGATTTCGTAAGTACATTGAGCAGCAGTAGCTGAGCAGATGAGATGTTTAATAGTTGTTCATGGTGCGTGTGGGCATGCCGAATGCTTGTTTACCACCAACGTGGTATTAGAAAAACACCCGTGTCATTAAAATAGAACAATAGGTACGTGTTTCTAAATCCGAAAGGGCTTTGTCTAAATCTAAACTATTCTAGCTTGTAAGAGGAGGAATCCAGCGGAGCGGGTGAATGACGGACGTTTTTAATTACTGCCCAGCCCTTTGATCCTCCCCCGCCCCCGCCTTTGGAGTGGATTAGCGCCGGGTAAGGTTATATTTTATATATGCGACAGTATTGCTGCCGACTGTATTTCTGGAGATACGTACAAAATACGATATGTATGAGCTAGGGTTTTACTCCGCGTCCTCCTAATTCAAAGTCGCACGCCCTAATCGCTAGCCTACCAACGCTTTTTCAATATATATAAGATATATACAAGCAGCTACGGATAAGTTTGCTTTTTGGAGAAACACAATCGCAGTTGCACGCTGGGAAACACAGAATAGCAAAAGCATCTCCAAGAACTGTTATCGCCGCCTGGATATTAGGTATTGTTGCGGTTCAAATCCTATCTACTATATGTGTTACACATGTGTTATCAGTGCTTGTCATTTTTAATTGGCGACTATCGCAGGCTACTTACGTAATTTTTGCTCGTATGAAAATAATGTTTGTCAACTTATACTATTCTTAATATTCTTATATTCTGCTCGTAACACCCTCTCGCATTGCTCGCAGTGCGACTAACGCCTTAGCCTATTTGTTCACTATAACAGCAGTAACAGCACCAAGTTACAGTATAACCACTTTGCTGCGCTGCGATGTTTAATTCATAGCGCATAATCTAGTTTCTGCTCGAGCACAGACGAGAGGGAATAAGTTACCGTGGCCGCAAAAACCCAACGTTAACGCGTTCGGGATTCATGGCCACTACACTATCCAAATTCGCGCAAGAACTGACTGTAGGACTCGTTCAGTCGCTTGGAGAGTACAAGAGCTGATTCTAAGTTTGAAATCTTGATTTTATTTGTTATTGTTATGATATACCTGATTTATTTTAATTTATTTTAACTAGATAACGAGTCAAAAGTGAAGTTTCTGGTTGAGACATGTCACTGTTTACAGCGGATAGCGGATAGATCATATCCTAATGTTATGGATACGTGATTAGCCCTGTTTTAAGGGTTCCGTAGTCAACTAAGAAACCTAATAGTTTCGCCATGTCCGTCTGTCTGTTCATCCGAGGCTTTGCTACGTGATCGTTAGTACCAGTAAGTTGCAATTTGGCATGGATATACAAATCAATTACACCAACAACGTCTTAGAGGATATAACCAAATGGAGTAGCCATTAACTGAACAGGCGTTCCCCTCTGCCGAAAATAGGCGGCCAATGGTCATACACATTGTATGGACGACGTTTACCTGACATGGCTATTTTGACGTTTCGCATACATATTTGACGTGCCCCTCCCCCGCAAAAATCGGCAGACTGTTTTGTACAGAAAATTACAGACAAGACAGACGCCTTTGACCCCACCGCCGCCGCCTTTGTCCGCCGGAAACCCGTTTGGTTATATCCTCTAAGGACAAAGTGGTAAAATAAGAACTATAAAAATTAGGTTCCTCCCCTACACGTAAAGTGGGGATGAACTTTTTTTTCCGCTCGAATCCAAGGGTGCCGTTAGATAGGTCTTAATTGTAAATAATAATGTATAAATATCGTTAAAGTTTTTTTTTAAATCATGTCATGTCCAAAACAGTTTCAGAATAAGAAATAAAATCAGAATGGGCTCCATAGCAAGGCTACAGGCAGCCAGGCTAACCTAATGGCTATCTGCCGAAACCTGCTAATGATTTTGTAACGAAGCTTGGTTGTGTCTTTGTCAGTGCAAGATAATAACCTGCATTCGGGTACAAATAATTCAATTCTCGCCTATTTTGATTTCTGTTAACGACGACTAATTCAATTTTCGTTCTATGACTAAACATTTAAAATGTGATGTGCATGCTTATCCACAACAGGAGCGGCGAATCGCTCCGTCACACAAACTCAAACATAATGTAGCCATTTTGCAAGACATATCTCAATGTCCACAAAGACGGTAAAGATATGTTAACATTTTCGCCTTATTACAAAGGAATAAGGTGCAAAAATGTAAACATATATAGCTGGTCAACCAAATCTTCTATGGGAAAATATCCCTTCGCACCTACTATTTTCAAATTTGCCGCCTTTTTCTACTGTCAAGATCTGGTTGACCAAGTATAATTATGTATTATGTGGACTGTATAAAGACGGTAAAGGCAGTGCGAGGTACATAAGTATTTCCTAGCTGTAGGTATCCTATGTTTACTGATTATTATGCAAGCACGAACGAGTCGAGGTTTTGAACGCCAATGTAACCTTAGCTACAGAAGCGTAAAAACTGATCATTCAGTGCATCGTTAGCAGTTATTCGTTAAAGCTCTTTTAAACAAAATTGAGTTATTGCTGTAGAAACTGGACAGTTCTGTTAGACTCAACTGACTACTCGTATTCGGCTCGCCGGCGCTCGGTAAGCATTCACCTAACCTCTAGAGCGCGATAACTTTCAAAAAGATGGTTCGTTCTGTTTCAAGTGCAAAGTTGCACACGCATACCGCGGGCTCTGGCCGCAAGCTACCTCTACTAGATTCAGCATTTGGCAAATTTGTTTCATGTTTAATGTGAGTTAAATGCATGAGGACGCCGATTGGGAATTGAGTCCCAAATTTCATTCCAAATTGATTTAACCGTTCACAGAAATTGCGGAATAATGACAAGAAACAAAATAAAATTGTACATCTAAATATTATGGTTCACGGTTTAGTATTTTAGCACTATGAAAACGTAATAAGTGGAGATGAATAAAAACGAACGCCAATGTACACCTATAATTTGAGACCACGACCGTCCAATCTGATACCTAAGAGTGTGACGACTAGGGCCCGATTCCGATTTTGAACTAGATATCTATTAGACAACACCAAGATATGTCAGTGTCAAACAAGTGTCAAAAGTGACGTGTTTGTTTAAGAAACGTCACTATTGACACTTGTTTGACACTGACATATCCAATCCATATCGTTTCAATATCTAGTATTTGATGTATCTTAAAGTTCGAATATGGCTGTAAGAATAGAGAAAGCACTATCTAGCAGTAGGTAAGTTAGTGATCTCTAGCTCCAGTGATTGCCTAGCTAGAGTCTCCGTCGTCGGCTGGTTGACGTTCAAGCGAGTGGCTTCCCGATATCTTCCCACTTCCCGCAAAGCTGTTCGGCGCGTTTGACTCCAACTTGGTGTTTAAATAACGAAAGTTCTTTCATTTGCCGCGTCTGCCGTTCGTTAGAGCCATTCTACTTTTTAGTTCCGAGATTTATGTACCTACCTAAGATTTGTGTTATTTGAAAATTTCAACTGCAAACATAAAAGGTTTTCATTGGCTACCTCAATTTCAAGTTATTTTATTAAATAATAAATAATGAATAATTTTGTTAATGAGTTAATTTGTTGTTGTATGTTAGGTTTTTAGGTTCTGCTCATGCCGCATAACAGCCGTAGGTGGGTCAAAATTCTTTTCGTTGTCTTGTTTCTGACCACTCTGACACGCTTATATTTTTGTTATTAATCAAAACAAATAAATAAAAATCGAGTGCTATTGCATGTCTTTCTAGCTTCTAGCTAAATTTAGTTTTTAATTTTTCTCATGTTAATTATAATATATACTATAATTAACATGAGAAAAATTAAAAACTAAATTTAACCTATTCAAAAAGCTCCACTACGTCACTTTTATTGGAGACAAAAAAATAAGACAACGAAAATAATGATGACCCAGGTAATACTAATTCAACTTTTTACTCTAAGTAGGTATGTAAATGTAAAGGGTGTAGTAAACTAGCCTTTGCAAAATTACCCCCCCGAGCTTTTACTTCTAAACGTCACAAGTACTTATAAGTACCTAATATTTGCGCACTAGAAGTATCTTATTAATTCTGGTTTTTAGAACTGTTACGGAAGATTTCTAGGGCATACGGTACACCTAGTAATTAATTCGATTTAAATCTTTTACCGTAGAAGCAATTCCGAATAAATAGGCAGCTAATTGTTTTACTTACCTACGTGTTGAAATGGAAATAGCCCCAATGTCGGCTTCGCCGGGCCCCGGGGCTTCACGTTTCACTCCACGGAGTCAACATCAACAACTAATTACCTGCGTGGAACAATTCTGGCAACTTGCGATAACAAAGCAAGTTTATAATTATTGTGAAGCGCCGCGTGCTGTCGACAGTTCCAAGAAACCGCCATTTTAACATATCAAACCGAAATTTCAATATCTCCTTTCGCAACAAAATATGAGCGCGATGGGAACTTAGACTCGATAGGTAACTTAAAAAAATAACTTTTAAGGTTAAAGTAGCAATTTTAATTTCAACAAAACTTCCGTGAAACATAGACATATTAAATATACCTACGGGTCACTCGTATCGGCGCGATTCGGGAAATGATTTAGAGATTCACTAGATATTAAATAGTAAAGATATGTGACGTTCCACGACAAAAGGTACCATTGCCCCTGCTGAATATTGGAGCGGCGTTAATAATAGCGTAAGCGCCAGCCGCTATAAGGTATTTTTTGCCGTGGAACGTCACATATCTTTACTATTTCATATCTAGTGAATCTCTAATTCATTTCCCGAGTCGCGCCGTATTTCTCTATGTTTTAAGTGTTCTGAGTATATTTAGAATGTTAATAATCGATTATGAATTTGATTGGCATTTGTTTTCTGGTGGAAGAAATGCCACCTACCATTGCCACTGCCAGATCATGTATATAACCTGTTATTGTTAGGAGGCTTTCCTAGCGGTGCCTGCCCGCAAGCTGGAAACGAGGCTAATAATACTCCCCACTCCCTGCAGAGCAAGCATATTATCTGCACACCAGAGGCGCGGGTACAAATTGTCTTTTCATCTCTCCTGTTCGCAAAATTTACTTATAGGTACCTACTCGTATTATAGGCCTAGGGAATTTCAATTTCGAAATGTTTTTGTATTATGTAGTCAGAAATTTGGTTCAAAATAGATGCATATATTTTACATTTTTAATTCTGATAGTTATTTAGTTCTTGATCAATATCTAATTCAATCAATAAATTTCATTGGAAATTTTAAACTTTATTAAAATTTAATAAACATAAAAGGTATAAAACGTATTGGTTCGCACATACGTACAGAATATACTCTTATAGTAATGTTGTACTGTCAAACGAATCAATATTCAGGTAAATGCTGCCTTCCAATTAGTAGCAAATTGGGTCGTGGCGAAGAATGGCGGTTTTTATGCAATGCCGGGCTTGGGCCGTTTCAAATACCTACCTGAGGCGGACGCTCAGACGGACCAGTGATAATAATATGTACCAGTTATAATTAGCAGCAAGTTGGGTCGCGATCAATATTGGCAGTTTTTATGTAACGCCGGGTTTGGCCCGTTGCAATACCGCACGCAGGCGAGGCGCACGCTCAGGTGGACCGGTGGTTCTTTTTTAGGGTTCCGTAGCCAAATGGCAAAAAACGGAACCCTTATGGATTCGTCATGTCTGTCTGTCTGTCTGTCTGTTCGTCTGTCTGTCTGTCCGTCCGTATGTCGCAGCCACTTTTTTCCGAAACTATAAGAACTATACTGTTGAAACTTGGTAAGTTCAATTCAATTCAATTCAATTATTTATTCATAAAATTTACATTTTATACGTCAATATATTACAATTACAGATAGTTAAATTAACATAGTTACTTACAGTAAACCGATTGTATAATTTTGCCGAAAACTTGGGCGTTCAAATCCGGCCCTGCGCATGGGCTTATTGACATTTATGATTAATGTATAAGTACCACGTTTTTAATTATCATTTACATGTTTACAGTATATATTTATACATTTACACTTTTTTGTATTTACCACATAACATTCAAATTTAATATTCTAAATACTTATTACAAAAAAAATCGTCAATGGAGTACAAAGCGTCTTTAATTAGTTTTGTTTTCATTTGTTGTACGAATGAAGCGTAACTCGGGGCCTGCTTAATTGCCGGAGGGATCTTATTATAAACCTTTGGACCAATGGAGGTAAGGCATTTTTTAGTTTTAGCCAATCGTGCGTGAGGCAAGCTCAGGTCATGCCGCCGTCGCGTGATGGAGCCGTGCGCATCAGCGTTGGTATGGAAGTGGTTAATGTGACACCTGACATACTTAGCCAGTTCCAAGATGTAAAGACTGGGTACAGTTAATATGTTATGTTCTTTGAACAAGTCCTTTGCAGGATGGTCCCAACTTACACCAGCGATGATGCGCACTGCTTTTTTTTGGAGTTTAAATACTCGTTCACGTTCCGCAGCCCAGCCCCACAGGTCAATCCCGTAAGTTAGTATGGAGTTAAAATAGCCGTAGTAGGCTTTTTTTACGTTAGCCAAGTCCATACATGGGCATAGTCTACTAAGGGCGAAGCAGGCCGAAGACAACCGTAGACACAGCGCGTCTATATGAGGGGCCCATTTTATACCGGCATCGATGGTTAGTCCCAAATATTTAACCTGGTCGACTTGAGGTACAGGTTGGCCATTGCATGTGATGTTTAATTTGTTTAGTGATTGATCACTTAGGCACCGTAAGCTTTAGCTTACGCATTAGCATTATACACTTTAGTGTATAATGTTGGTTTTTTCAACATTGAGCACCATGCCATTAGTTGAAAACCAAGACGATATTTGGTCCATGACCATTTGCAGTTTTATTTTTAGTAAGAAGTAAGTCTCAGCCGCAACAATGACACATCCGTCGTCAGCAAATAGTACAAATTATGCCTGGTCGGTTGCAGAGGTGAAGTCGTTCATTAGCAAAATAAAAAGATTGTTTCCCATACACGAGCCCTGGGGGACTGCGCAGGGACCGAGTTCCAGGATGTCAGATTTTGCACCATTCACAGACGTTAGCTGTTTGCGTTCATTGAGAAATGATTTGATTACTCGGTAATAGTTACCCGTGATGCCGTAGTGGTCGAGCTTGGCTAATAGAAGTGGATGACTCACCAGTTCGAAAGCGCGTGACAGATCGCAGAAAATCGCAGCGACCTGCCTCCGCCCGTCCAAGTGACCCATTACTCTGCATATTACGTCACGCGCCGCATCAATTGTTGATCGGCCCGGCTGATACGCATACTGCTGTTTATTCAACATTTCATTTCTATTGAAAAAAGACATTAGTTCGTCACTTAATAATCTCTCAAAAACTTTTGAGAATATCGGAATTAACGAAATAGGTCTATAATTCTTTAACGCGTGTTTCTCGCCCTTTCCTTTGTACACAGGCTGAACCTTAACCTTTTTTAAGTTAGCGGGATAAACTCCGTTTGTTACGCAATCATTAAATAATCTAGTAAAAATATCTATAATGTATGGCGGAAGTAGGTCAAACAAACGTGTAGACATGTCATTAATATCTAAGTAGATGTATTCTGTGAACCGCATTAAGATTTTCACACAAAAATAGTAAAATAAACAATAAATTATTTAATATGGATAGGACTTCAAAAATGATATTGAGGTTTCTAATATCATTTTTTTCTAAACTGAATAGTTTGCGCGAGAGACACTTCCAAAGTGGTAAAATGTGTGTCTCCCCCCCCCCTGTAACTTCAAAAATAAGAGAATGATAAAACTAAAAAAAATATATGATGTACATTACCATGCAAACTTTCACCGAAAATTGGTTTGAACGAGATCTAGTAAGTAGTTTTTTTTAATACGTCATAAATCCCCTAAATACGGAACCCTTCATGGGCGAGTCCGACTCGCACTTGGCCGCTTTAAAAACAATTGATTAAAGTTTAGATCATGTTATGAAATTCACGTGACTATTCCATGCATTAATTATTTTAGTTTCGATTGCGGTTTTCTATCAACGATTGTCATCTTGCCTCGGCCCGCTGAGCTTTCAACTCGCCTCTTATAGGGTTAGCAATTGTAACAACTCCTCTGATCAGAACCGTGATTGCAAATTAATAGGCGGGAGCGACCATTACGTCACTACCATTCACAATCAGCCATATCACCAACTTTGCCACAGGCGGGCAAGTAAGTGTGACCTCCGATACCAATTACTTGTAGCGAGGCTTGAAGGCAATTTATACTGGGTATGGACATAAAGACGATTCAATGAATATTTGTGAGACTGGCGTTTTGAGCTTCAGCGGCAATGTAACAGTTTTTTTCTTCATATTATTTTAGTTAGTATTTTTTTAGATTGGCAAGTTGTATAAGAAATGACTTCAGGACGAGTTAACTACAATGATACCTAATGATAATAAACCCGCCGGTACCGACTCGCGGAATCGCGTCATTTATAGCGAGCGGGTCTTGCTTGTGCTCTTTTGATTATTGAATATAATGTGTAATTTTATAAAATGATAAACATAATTATATTATTGGACAATCTTGCACAAAGCGATCTCCTAGACCCAAAGGTTCATGTAACTGAAATAAAACGTAAATCGTTTAAAATATTCTCCTTTGGCTTTGATACAAAAACGCAAACCTTTTTTAAAATTATCAACAATATGCAGTTTAAATATTTTTTGGAAACCTATTTTTGAGCCACTCTATAATAACGTACACCCGAGAGCTATGACTGAAGATGTGAGCGGTTCACGATGTATGACGAGTTTTAACTTTTTAACATTTTTTACAATTGCACGTGCAGTTTGTAAATGGTAAATTTTCCATGTTTTAAGTTTTACGCGAAAACATTTAGCATGTAACATTTTGCTCCGAGTCGCTTCTGCGAACTCGTGCGGAATTAACGTTTTATAGTACCTATGCATGGTTACTCACGTAGAAAGCTACCAAGTAAATAACTTATGTTTATTTTATGAACGGTTATAACGAAATATATGAACAGCTGATAATGAGTAGGTACAGCAACTCGAGAATGGCCGAATGCTCGCGCTGGTAGAAATTATTTAATGATTGTACCGCATCAAATACTCATTACAAAGCTCAAGCTTAATACTTCTGCACAGTTCTTTATACTTAGTGCTAAAAAACGAACACCATAGAGTCCGTCTAAGCCATACAAACACAAGTAACTTACTTTCTCTATGCACTAAATTAAGTTTACACAGATTGAAACGGAAAAAAGTGGGGGAGTGTAATTATACACGTCGTATTTTCATATAATTTTGACATGATGAGAGTGATGGCCGCGCCACATTTAGTCACCAAACACTCAGCTGACCTCCCATTCCATGGATTCTTACTGTCAGATCTCTGTTATTTCAATATGCCTCAACTCAACTCTGTAATTAATAGTAAAATTTGAACCGAACTTCAGAAAATGTAATTTATCATTACTAAATTGCTCTCTTGACCTGATAAATTGCCAGTTGACACGCTTTCAGATTTTACAATTTGTTAAAGTTTGTATATTGTTTTGATCATGTAAGGCGCTCTCTTATATACGCTATAAAGTAGCTGTTTGCTATGATGCCCGTAACTAAAATATATATAGTAATAATTATTAAGTATAACAATCAGAATACGCCTCTAGTAAGCTTCAGATCAGTGGCTGATCATTACAGAGTTTTTGTTTAGTTATTAATGCGCGTCCCGCTTGTTTCCGGGCTTTGTCCGAATTAATCGGAGAGGTCGGTGTTGGCGTAACATTTATAACCGTGTTGGGTACGATTGTTCTGCAGATAGCGCTGTCCTTGCCCTACCCAGGGCTGCGCTAAAAATATTATTATATTATGTACCTAATGTGTACCTAAACGAGGAACATTGTTATTTTACATTTTGAATAAGTAGCATCTTAAAACAAAACTAACTTATAATCACGCGAAATCGAAAACTTAAGTAGTAGTAGTAGTAAACTCTTATTAAAAATAACAAAAAAATTGTAAGAAGTACAAAGGCGAACTTATCCCGAGGCGAGGCGAGGGATCTGTAATAGTTGTTAAATATTGTTGTGTTGTGGGACTTGTGGGCCACATTAGATCGATAACCGCTGAGATAGAAAGGTATCGACTACTTAAGGAAACCCGGGATTATGGGCACCTGAGGCAATATGATAAGGTATAATATATCCTCAGCGACAACCCCTAGACCGTGGTTAAAGCGATTTTTCAGCGCTTGAAAGCGTCTTGCCAAAAAATATCGTATGCACACACTTCGAATTATCCTAATTATTGTCTCGTGTTGTTGTGTTGTGTGTTTGTTTTACTGTTCGTTATATTCCTGTTTCAACTCACAAGGATATTACTAAAATAAATTCCTTTTCACCTGTTTGCTTGAATTAGAAAAAAAGAAATAGTTTCATACAACCAAACAGCGATACAGTCATATCAGCTTCAATACACTCCAAAAACTTGAGCATATCCTAAATCGTCCGCTTGACATATTCGCGCCGAAACGTCTGAGATTGTGAAAGTGGCACCCCTATTGGACCCGAGAGGAATAATAATAAAAACAAATTGCGAAAAGTTTTTATCGAGCGAAGTTAGTGAACCTGCGGCACGTAGGGAGTAGGGCACGATTGCTTTCTAATATACGCAGTTTGAATAAACAACTGCCTAACGAGCGGGGAACGGCTGTGTTTGTGCTCTTTGTATGCCATCTCGCCATATGGCCACTTTTGTATCTTTTACTCTGATGGAACGAAGACGATATTATTCTTATATGTGTTTAAATTTACCGTGTATTTGACCGTGTGCCTGTGCACATATTAACAATTATATATTATTTCCAGCTTCCATAATTAGAGTACACTGAGGTAAACTGAATCATAGGGTAAATGTTCGAAGTTGAATTACTGGTCTAGAAAGACACCTTCCTTATACTGTGGTAGCGGTGACGGACGGTTTTGTGCAACCCTTATTGGAATAGAACACTAACACAAACGAAGTCACTAATGCTACCAATTTCTTGTTGCAAGCAAATTGTGCATTGTTCCCCCGAGAACGACGTTATCCCGTAAATGGGTTTGCTACGAAAGTTCGGGTCGTAGCGGCTGCTACGGCGTAGAGGTTCTACGCCGTAGACCGGTGGGTACGCGGAGCGAGAAAACTAAAAACCGCCTCTGTAATAATTGTTTTAGGAAATTAAAATGTTTTCCTCTTGAAACAAATTCTACTGGTAAATACAACATACTTACCTGACTATAGTTTTCTTCCGTGTAGATTACACGAAACATATACAAATTCTAAAATCTCTACTTGATTTGTTAAGCGATATGATCTCTCAACGATCGACGACGAATCGATACGATTGACGCGCGCGAGATCCATATTGTTATTATTATTTTTACTTTTAATCTAACTAAGTTTGAGAAAATAAATGTGTTTCCACTTGAAATAAGAGGCCTGCGTTCTGGCGGAACATTCAATTGACTTGCTGGCTTCACCACCGATACATGTACCTACGGACAAAGAGCGAAATGAACGCGCAAAGGACAGCGAACTGATATGATTCACAAGTGGCGCGTATCTTTAAAATTGATTTATTTACGTTACCTATATGTCCATCGTTGGGTCACAGACTTACATACTTGTACCAAATTTTAACGTAATTCGTCCAGTCATTTCGGTCGGAGCAAAATATTGTAAATACATAAATGGAATCGTAGTAAAAATGGTAAAAAGGTATGTAGGTATATTTCCGTGTGATTTGCTTTCCCGGTTTATTACGCATTTGCGTAAACGTATTGCTTGAGTGGAATACAGGACGGTATTCCGAACGCTCACAGAGCAAGGGCACAGATTGTACAGGCTGGCCAACTTAGAGGTATACAACTTTTTTTTGCCGCCATTTTATTTTGGCGGTAAATATGACAGTTATTGCATGAAAATTAGTTTGTGTAGATACGGCAAATGTATTATGGAGCGTTTTACGACGGAACAACGTGTTTTAATCAATAAAAACAATAGAAACATTAAAAATAACGTTTCCCGGTCGATTAATTTCGAGAAACGGTGACATTGACTGGCCCCCAAGATCGCCTGATTTAACAGCTCCTGACTTTTTTCTGTGGGGCTATCTAAAGGGACGTGTCTATGCTAATAAGCCAACGAACCTTCAGCAATTAAAACAAAATATTCGAAACACTGTCGCTGAGATAACGCCAGAAATATGTGAAAAAGTGATGAAAAACGAGATGAAACGGGTTCGCATCTGCCATGCTGCTAGAGGACATTTGTCTGACATTATTTTCCATTTGTAATTGCTGACCCTACATATTATATTTAACAAGGAATACTTAATATTTTTTATGTTTTATAGAATAAAATTTCAAAAATAGATAGATAGATAGATAGATAGATTTTTATTGGTATTAATCATACACTGTCAGTTACATATTTAACAATAATTAATTACAAATGATAATTAATAGATTTAGATTCATATGTCAATAATTACAATAAAAAAAGAAGTACATAGCTGCGATGTAAATTAAATAATTTCAACAATTCCATAATTCAACTGCATTAAGAGATTAATAACAATAACATACTGGATTTAATTCAAATGACAATACAATTACACATCTTATCTAATCTAATATACCATGGGAACTTGATCACATTAAATTCTCCAGGAACTCATTTACCGTGTAGTAGGCCATTTTAGTACAATACATTTTAAGCTTACGAACAAAGGCATAATCTGTCGTAACTGTTCTGATTGGCTCAGGTATTTTATTATATATTTTAGCACCCATTACACCAAGAGACTTGCCGGTTTTCTGAAGCCTATGCGCGGGGACAGCAAGACTTGGTTTCCTCCTTGCGGAATGAAAGTGTATACCTCTTATTTGGCCACCCTGTATAATAGTCGCAAGGGCCAAATGGGTTAATAAGGGCTATGTATAACAACTTTATACTTTAGGGATATATACACCACGGCGGCGGCGCGACCAAGCGGACACTGCATGGGGTCCTTGGTTGCGGTGACATTTCGTTGGTCACCGGCGACTGGTTGCGTCACCGTGATGTCCCGTTGAGAAAGGTCCAAAAATGTAGGTATATCAGTAATGTTTTTTTTAACAGATTTGCGCGTCGCGTGTCCGTTTGTGTATCAAAGCCAAAAGAGATTCTCTATCAACTTAACAGAAGGAAATATATCTTTATATATATCTTTCTAGTCTTTATTATAGACTACCTACATATAGTTTTAAACGCGAACTGTTTACAGTTATCTCTATTTGTAAAAAAATCAGGGGTGGCAGATACTTTTGGCGTATTGTTTCATCCGCTACTATTGATGCTGACTGTAAAGATAAAGATATATTTATTTGCAAAAATGTAGTGATAGACATAGGTGGACAATAATTTTGGAGGCGTACATTTCACTTGAAGAAGCATGCAAATTTTTCTTACTAGCTAGGTACTAAAACTAAATATACTTACCTATACAAATTGAAGCTAAGTTTAGTTATATAATAATAACATCATCAAAATACATACACATATCATTTCATTTGTACCTTTGATTTACAATATTAGCATTATATAAAATTATTTATTCATTTCACATTACATTCATGTGAGCTTATTCAGAGATCAAGATAAGGCCTATTGTTGCGGTCAGCGTCACGTCGCGTCACGTCGCGTCACGTCGCGTCGCGTCGCGTCGCGTCGCGTAATCTGGAACAATAACGCGTCGGGACAATAGCGGTTATTAAATATCGCGTATCGCGGTCTTTGTGAATGAGCGGCTGAATGTTATTAAATATCCTTTGTGAATGAGCGACTGCATGTTATCTCGGGCCCGAATAACGTAATTCATTTACTACCTAGGTAGATGCGTAATACGTAGGTATTACATCAGCGGAATGTACTGAATCCAAGGGCGCCATTCAGATTTAATAACTTGTTACTTACAATTTTGAACTGGGTTTGATACGACTTTGACGAATTCGGCAAATATGACGAACAGATTCGATAAATGTATACAGTTTGTAAGTCTAATACGGGCAATAAATTAAACCAGATATAGAATTTACCCGTCTTATCATTAATTAAAATGTTTTTTTAAGTTACACTTAATTATGACCCCGTGATTAATTTTTTCCACATGTACCGAGCAGCAATGTACTGCAAACATTAAGAAACAGAAGATGACATGACATTACTAGATACGAGCTTTTTATAGTAACTGCCACATAACTGCCAACAAGCGTTGACAGTTACTTTAAAAAGCTCGTATCCCGTAACTTGTGTGGTGTATGGTGTATTAAGCCGGCCACACACACTAGGTTATAACCGATGGTTATGCCTGCACAGTTTACTTGTGCAGGCATAACTGAACGTGTGTATGACATGACTCCTTGCCTGCGCAAGCAAACTCCTTGCCTGCGCAAGCAAAATTGAAAATATCAAAATTTATATTTTTTGCCTGTCGGTTGTGCTTGCGCACTTCGCTTGCGCAGGCATAACTGAACGTGTGTGGCTGGCAGGCTTGATAGGCTTCAGTTATCCAGTGATTGCCGAGGGGATAGGTCGCAAGTCACTGTGCAACAATGTCGTCTCGCAAAAGAAATGCAATTGTAGAGGATTTTTAGTAGATTTTTAGGGTTCCGTAACCAAAGGGTAAAACGGGACCCTATTACTAAGACTCCACTGTCCGTCTGTCACTAGGCTGTATCTCATGAACTATGCTAGTTAGACTGTTGAAATGTTCACAGATGATCTATTTCTGTTGCCTCTAGTACAACAAATACTAAAAAACCGGCCAAGTGCGAGTCGGAGTGGGGCTCCCATGATTTTTTTTCCGTTTTTATAGATAATGGTACGGTACCCTTCGTGCGCGAGTCCCACTCGCACTTGGCCAGTTTTATTATTTTTTAAGTGTGGAGTGGATTCATGGTTTGTATGCGTGTATGGCTGACGAAATATAAACCTAATAGCGCTATTGCGTCGACGTCAACGACCGCTACCGGTGCCATGATGGTTTGAACTGAGAGTTTGTGCAGGTTTGTCGTTACGTGTGTGTGCCCTATGGAACTCGGTCGTGCCTGTTGGTTTTGCTTGCACAAGCAAAACCGACACGCAAAACCTAGTGTGTGTGCCCAGCTTTACATTGCGGGCCGAATTATTTTGTATGGTTAAAATTTTCAATGCATTTCTAAGTAAAATCTATCTCAATATACTTTTTAGGTCCTATGCTAACCACCGTTTAAATATTCGCCCGTATTGGATTTACACACTGTATAATGTACTTTGTAGGTTCAGTTTTTGTAATTTTCTTACAAACTATTGGGTTATTTTAACTTAGAATTACAAGAACTATCGAATTAAAAAGGAAAAAACAGTGTCCGAGAAGAAATTATCAGTTTTCTGATTATGACGTACATAATATGTAGACAGAGAGACATGGAGACATTTTTTTATTAAAAAAATAGTACTCGTGATTCTGAGTTGAACTAACCCAAAAGTTGTTAGTTTTTCAAAAAAAGTAAAAGTTACAGTGCCTACGACGTAAATAGAGAGTAATTTTAAAGTGCGGTTTCGAGCAGCCCCGGCTGTCAGTCAGGCGCGGCCGGCGGCGACGAGGCGCGCGATACGCCTGACAACTTGAAGCTCTCCATTTATCATAACATGGAAACTTGCCACATTTCTTCCTTCCTTCACAATTTACATGTTACACTAGGTATTTCTGAAATGCGGGCGCGATGTGTAGCCAACGCGCCCACTGAGGTGAACACTCTAAAAAATGAAGACCAACTAAGAGCAGTTTTCTCTTAGTTGACGTTAAGTTAATTATAACAATAACGATCTTATATAAATCAAAGAAACCTGATTACTTAAAACAATAAGTGTATCTGTGATTGAACTAATAAAGTAGGTATGTTATTAATCCTAACAATTGTATAGTTTGCATCTATCATTAACTTGTTGGCATAATTATGTAACGTAGGTTGATTCAATCCTTAACAAATTAATTAAAACAGATAAATATGTTAATAGTTATGAACATTTTAATAGTTTATGTGATTATTTTCTCTTTGTTGATTTACATAAGACTTGGTATTTTAATCAACTAAACATATAATATTTAGAACAACGAAGATAAAACATTCAATCCCATTATGATCAAGTTATTGTATTAATTACGAAACTAATATTCCATTCTATTAAGAATTATTTGTTAAATCGATTTTCTTCATAATTAAATTAAATAATCAGTTAATCCGTTCAATCAAGAGATAAGTAGGGGGGCGCCGGTGCACCCGCGGTCCTCCCCGCCCGCGCCCCTGCGGCGCCTGTGACCGTGCGAGTGGGGAGTCAGTCTCAGCCTCGACGTTCAACATTCAACTACTTAGTCATTCAAGTACGCGTCAACGAAATAAACTTTACTTGTGCCTTTATTTCACGGCAAGCCTGGAACAGTGAACGTGTTACCTTTGCTTTGTGTACCTAATGTATAATAGTGTATGTGCAACATGGAGCAAGTGCTAATCGCGGCGACGGGAATAAAAGGCGCGGGGACGGGCCGGGATGGTTATGTGGGAATCCCTGTTGTGGACTAATGAGACCCCAGGTCTACCCAATAAAACCCCTGTTGGCCGCCTCAAGGCTTTAAGGCGAGGCACGGGAAACGATCGGGACCATGCTTCCGAAACCCCGCCAGCGGCTGTCCGAACTGCGGACTCGACTTCGGAGGAACTGTTTCCCTTTACTTCTCTAAGAGTGCGCCATTTTTTGCGCATTGGCCATCCCAGGGACCCTCGTGTAGGCGACAGACGTCCCCGAGCCTGCCGCCAACGGGTACCCATAAGGGGGAAATCGACGGTTGTTGTACGCCAAACGGTCATTATATTTGTAGCCCGTTTTAAATGTTAATTATAATATATATGTAAGGTATGTAAAAGAAAGTTCGATTTTTAAATGTAAAACGTTTAGTTTTCTAAATGTTTAGATGAATAAATAACATCTTATTATATATATTTTTTGTTTTATTCATTTACCCCCTTTTCATAAAACTTTACTTTATTAAATTTGAATCTCAATTGTTTAATCAGTTCAACTATGAAGCTTGTTGTTTGTTGTTGTGTTTTATTGTACTAGTACAATTGATGAAGAATGGTATATTGTACTAGACAAGCTTCATAGTTGAACTGATTAAACAATTGAGATTCAAATTTAATAATTTCTTAGTTCTGGCTAATAAGATGCATAAGTCGATGCAATCATGTTCTTAGTTGAACTTATTAGGGTCAAATAGTTGATACAGTAATTCTTCATGTTAACATTGATTTACATCTTAGTTGAAATGATTAAACAATTGAGATTCAAATTTAACAATATCTTAGTTCAGGCTAATAAGGTGCATTAGTCGATGTAATCATGTTCTTAGTTGAACTTATTTGGGTCAAATAGTTAATACAGTAATTCTTCATGTTGATATTGACCTACATCTTAGTTAAACTGACTTGTTTGTATTAGTTGGCACAGTTACTTATCATGATAATAATTATCAAGCCCTTAGTTGATCTTGCTAGGATCAATTAGTTAGCATAATTATTTTTCGTGTAAATATTGAACAAGATCTTAATTGGTTCAGTTACATAGATATAGTAATAGCAATCAGAATTACCTTATTTGATGTGTCTAAGTTCTTGTTAGGCTCGTATGGAATCAAGATGCTTGATTACGACTATCAAGATATTGATAGGGCCAACCAAATTTTTTTTAGAGTGAAGGGGTGATTTCCCCAAGAGTCGCGGGTCCGAGTCCGGACGGCCGCTGGCGAGGTTGCGGAAGAGTACTTCGGCGTTCCTGGGACCTCGCTGTATAGCGACGAGGCGGCAACAGAGGGGTTTTAGTGGGTAATCCGGGGTCTCATTAGCCCACAACAGGGAGTCCCACATAACCATCCCGGCCCGTCCCCGCGCCGGGTGGTATGCGTAAAGCATTTCCCCTCTTAAAAAAAAAAAAAAGGTACCGTAAAATGGGGTGAGTAGGGTCAAAACTGAAATTCAAACCTCGATAACATTTTATTTTTACATATGAAAACCGAATGGTGTATATAATAAGTGTTCCGGACGTTTGTATTTTAGTTTTTATTTTATTTTGGGTAGTTCCATTTCATAACTTTGACGATAAAGAGGAAAACCCACCTCACCCCGTAGTGCCTCGTATTTGGGGTGAGAGGGGTTTTCATACAAAGGTGATTTTGGAAGATTGTTGGATGGATTTTTTTTTATTATGCGTATTACTATAGCTCCATTTTAAATTGGAATACATTATTTTTGTAGCAGTAGCCTTAAAATCCCTTCTCACCCCCATCTCAAACCTACTCTCCCCATTCATAACCCACCTCTCCCCGCGAAACCTACTCACCCCGTTTTACGGTATTTCTGAAATAGCCCGTGTGGCACAAAACTGGAGGAAAACGTTCAGCGGCGTAGCTGAAATCGAAATAATATACCTACGAAATAAAAATATACTACTGTTGCTACTGATGGGATGGAATTAGTAGCAACAAGTTAACAAACTTATACCTATCTATAGTCCGAGTACCTAATAAATAAATAAATATAGCGTCTTCAAGAGCGCAAGGGTAATGTTGTTGTTAGTACCATCGTGTTGTTGTTAGTACACGTATCCACGTAATTTATCAGTAATCTACAATTCATAAACCTTATTACAAAGTCATAAATATGTTCGGATTGTTCGGTCAAGTGTCACAGTAAGCACGACAAAACGCCAACATGTCACGTCACTGCAGACCGCACCTGTAGCGTGTTATATAAGCGCTAACGATAGCCCATGTCCAGTGTGTCCACCCCATTGTCGGCCTCACCATTACTCTTCGTAATTGTGACGTCTGCCTTCAGGCGGAGATGAGCGGACATTATGAGCCAAGACGTGCGGGAATCAACCAATAGCATTGCTTGTAATCCACATCAGGGATGTTGCGAACATCCGCATCCGCATCCGCAACCGCGGAACTTCCGCATTATTTTCAACATCCGCATCTGCATCCGCATCCGCATAAAATCGATGCGGAGCTTATGCGGATGCGGATGTCGAACAAGTCGGTACAGGAACGTCTTAGCGGCGGCGTAAGTGCTAGGTAATTTCGTCATTACCTATAACGAAATCGTCTAGATCCAGAAAAGTCGGCCAAGTTACTGTTTATTAAATATAACGCACCTATATTCTTGCTCAAATACTAAACGTTTCTTTTTTTTTTAAATTGTAATGTGGTAAATGTCCACTTTTAGTGTTTAGCAGTAACGCTTTGGTTTACTGCGACATAAACGCATATTGCTTGTGTCAGCGCAACCTAACGTGTATAAAACAATAGGCATTTAGAGAATAAACGTTCAGAATGTTCTTATACTATCACACATAAGGTGTTTAACTTCCACTAACTCCTCACCCGACTCTGCTCGTCAATTTACTTACCATAGAAGAAACCTATAATATCTGAAAATAAAAAAAATACTAAAAATGTAATATTTGACGTTTTCTAAGTACCTAATCTTGACATCCGCATCCGCATCCGCATCCGCGGATGTGAGCCTTTAAATATCCGCATCCGCATCCGCATCCGCGGATGTCAAAAAATCTGCATCCGCAACATCCCTGATCCACATTTCTTCTCCGCTCCCCTGGATACTATTAAATTCAGTGGAGTGATAATCTGATATAATAATAAGGTAAAGGTTTTGTTTTGATAATACTTTGAAGACCGATCTTGCTTTACTCGCTTATTGGAGCATACTCGCATGTGAAGTGAGAGTCGCGCGTGAAATGCGCACCAATCACCAAGACGCTCGACAAGTTCATATCAAAATCAGTTCGAAACCAAAACAAATTGTTAAATAAGGTAAGTACATTGTATTAATTCCCGCTTCAGAAATACATATTGTGTCCACATCAACAAGGGTCGAGCTCGCCCTAAGCGTTAGAATAATCTTAGAATAAATTTAAAAGTGGAAAAATTACTGTCTTGGGTGAGATTTAAACTCACGGCCTCTGGATCGATACTCCAGCGCTCTGCCATCTGAGCCAAGACCTTATCCATAGCCAGCAAAACTTTCCACCATATGGGTCAAGGGGACCCAAGCATCGATCGCAGACGTTTCTGTTTGTTAAAAATTAAAAATACCTTAGAATAATGTTAGGCAACTAAGTACGAGTAAGTCGGAGGCGTGTTTATCTACGATGATCCTGTTGTTTCTGTCGCCGCGAGCCATTTCCCGCCTCTCGGAACCCTTCATTATGTGTGGTCCGCCAAGGACTTGGCCAATTTTACTTGAACTATGTTGAAAATATATCCAGCCGAGCCGAGCCGAGCCGAGCCGAGTTTCAATCCTACCACATGTTCCGACAAAGGGTTTCGCAGCCTCACCGCCGAAGTTCAGCACAACTATTAATCTGTACAAAAACGTTTAGATGAAATGTTTTCAATTTGCCGGAAACTTCGCTCGTTCCAAAGACAAATCTCCTTTCTAATTAGGATGATCTCGGGCGGCATTCAGAATCTAAACATCTGTTATTGTTTTTATTGAGAAATGCAGTTTTTCTGTTTCGTCTGATTGACGACTGTCTGACTGATACTATACCTAATTTAAAATAAATTCAATCCTATTTTCTAACACTGTTCAAGTGTTCATTCACTGTAAATTGGACGTAGTGTTTAATATTATTATATTGTATTGTTTTCAAATGTTGTATTGACTTATGACTTATCGACCTTAAGGTTCAACAGGTATACAGGTTAAGGTACAACATGACGTAACAATTTGAATAGAGATTTCGTGTGGGTTGGTTCTGGTTTGCAGAATTACATACAATTATCCTTGTGTGTGCCGCTAGCTAGAAGATATCAAATCAATATCAAATGTAATAAATCCGAACACCGTTCCAGCCCGATTACAGAGGCGCGATTAGCGGCCGATGGAGTTTGCAACTTCGACACGGCCTTAACAATATTAACGTTTTGTTATTTTAATTTAACGCAAGTTGTTAAGTAGGGTTTAGATTAGACGATCGTTCCAGTTTACTAGTGAAAGCTGTGTCGGAATTTTAAGTACCGATCTATACTTTCCAAGTTACATTCCATGAATGGAGACTTTGACATCTTTTGCGTCATTTGAATCCACACGCGTCTTATCGCTTTTACGGTATTCTTGACCCTCCTCTCAAAACGGTGTATTTCGAGACTTACACACATTAATTCACTCACGTACGATTACTGTAAAGGGGACGTCTAGAAACCAAGAAGAGTTTACACATACACCTACATATTTGTTTGCAGCCGTGTTAATCTTATACCTTTGCTGACTGTATATATTATTATGAGCGCTCTGATTAGGTACCGCCTATCACTAGACAGGCTAAAAAATATATAAGTGTACGGTTTACACATGTGTTATTATTCTAGTAATTTGTGAAACGTGCCATAAACCGGACGCGTCGTGCCGGCCTCTGCAAATATAAAAGGACACGCAGCAACATAAAGCGGGATAACGGTCACGTGTCCACACGGCACGGGCGCGGGCGCAGTGGACAATGAGCCAGTTAACAAGCGCTAGATTTACACGCCCGACTAAAAAAAATAGGTAAACAACTGTTAGGCGTAAGGTGACTGTGGTTTTATAATCTAGTTCCTCTACTTCATTCAAGTAGATGTTTTTACATTGGAGGATTTGTTTTATTTGACTCGCATCATAACGGTCCGGAACCGGGCCGAGACGACCGACACTTCGTTATATGGACAGCCACTTCCCAGTCTCGATGCCCACGTGATGCTTTAGAAAATAAAGTGTCTCGGCCGGGACTCGGACCGTTCTAGCGTGTGTCATCCTTAACTGCCTTTAGTAAGCCGAATTCACTTTAGGCATACCAACAAGCACTTTTCAATCGACAGGTGAGATAGTGTCTATACGAAAAGCTTACATATGACAATAATTTGTGCGTACGCATGAATAGTCAGATAGAGTGTCAGTACCGGTCATGTCAACGATTAATTACAAAACATTTCAACGCCCTGTTTTCAAAGAGTACTTTTTCACAGTAAAATAAATTAGTACCACTAAAACTTCGCAAGGTTTTACCTACTTCAATTACATTACATGATACCTATTCATTTTAACAACGGTACCCTCAATTATCAGGTAATATAACAATGTTCAAACGTTGCGTCCTTCTTATTATAATACTAGGTACTTCAAATTGTTGGTTCCTTTTCTTTGTCGTTTGATTCTGTTATCTTGGTTCGTTCCCTGAAAGTTTTGTCAAGTCAGCGAATGGCCGCAGGAAATGAAAGAAAGCGCATTGTGTTTGTAATTGGTTGAAGGGGAGAGTCGAGCTCTAGGACCAACCAAACCTGTCATCCGATGGGCATACTTTCACAGTGGGTACCTACATATTATCTATGCCGGTGCGTATAACATAGGTAGATATGTTATTTTCCGACAGTATGCCTATCAGATGACAGGTGTGGTTGGTCCTAAATTAGGTAATCGATTATTTTTAAGCGACTCGATTTGATATTTTATCGGATCGGTCTTAAAGGATCACTATAAGTATTTTTTACACAAGTATATAAATACCTATGCTTTTTTTACAAGTACTTGCTCGGTAAATATAATGTTAATAAGGGGATAAGAAATATCCCCCTGTTATCTGCAGGGGGATATTTTGTAATTATTTATTTTAAGTTTAGTTTTATTTATTTTTAGATTTAGTTTTTATGTTAATAAGTATATCAAACTTCAATAAAAATCACAAATTATTGCACAGCAGTCATATATTTATACTGGTGAATAAAAACTGAGTTTAAGCTCTGTTTTATATCTCGGATACTAAAATTACAGTTTTACTGCTAAATCTATTGCACAATTTGCCTGATAAATTTGCCGTTTTACTGGCTACTTACTACGAAACCAAACCAAATAGGTTGAAATAGCCAGGTAGCATTTTAGCATCTAGGATTTAAAGACTGAATTCAGGTTAAGTATACCCTCGTGCCGTGTGGTGGCCGGCTTTAGAATAGCGCCAACCCTCACATAGGATAAGGGTGTCGTACGAGGCGACTAAGTTCACAAACGAAGCAAGAAGGTATTTCGTTACAGGGGAGATGGTCGTCCTCTTAGCATTGGTTTGCAATCCATCTAGGAGAAGGATACTCCAAATAAAACCCGGAATGGAGTTTCCGTAAGGCGCGAGTAGGGTCCAACCTGAAATAAGCGGCAGATTCCTGCAGCTGACCTGTCTCTACACGTATTGGCTCGCCTTTCCTGTGGGATAAGACAGTGAAGCCGAGAGGGTAATGCAGGTGCTGGGCATCCCTGCGTTTCCTTAATTTCGTCCCAGGCGGTGTAACAGGATATTTCTCCGGTTTTACGCCATAAATCGTCTGCATTAGACGCTAAGGCCAATGATACCCTCGTTCCGGTTGTCACTGTCTCAGCAGCGCAGGTCTCCCGTAGTGACCACCGCCCCGAGTCATAATTTAAATTGGGATTGCTTGCTGTTCACTTTTTCCGTTACCTATATTTTTACGCAAAGAGATCCGTCTATTAATTGATAGTCGCCAGTCGCTGATCGCCGCCAGCCGACCATTTGCCTTACACTGGGTTGTTTGAGCGACAAGCTCGCCCGTCCTTGGCGAAAAGCTTGGAGATCAGACACCGGCACTCCATTACGGCCAGAAACTATTTGCTGCATTGATCACTTGCACTTCTTTAACTGGCTCGATTAGTGATCGTCTCGCTCGCTCTAAGCAAGTGATTGTAATCACAATCACACTTCAGCCCACAGATTAGACACTGCGGGGAGCTTAGTGGCACTCTTACTAGCAGAAACTGTTTTCTTTATTGGTCACTTGCGTTTACTGGCTTGCTTGAGCGATGGACTCGCTCTGGGCAAGTGAGTTGGTGATTGGTGTAATCACACGTCAGCCGACAGATCAGACACTGCGGGGAGCTTAATGGTCCTCCACTAAAAATCCAATAAAGCAACATACCTTAATTTCTGGCAGAAGCCATTAATTACGTTTTTTACAGCAAGCGATTTTAATCTCAATTAAACTAATTTCAGTCAGTTCAATTTGGCCTCTGTAATTAAGATATCTTAAAATAAGCTTAGTAGAATGAAATCATAAAATCTCTTGGAATAAAAGAAATGTATAAGAAGCAACGAGTTTAAGAAAATACGCAATAAATTCTTCACCGATTCCCTTTTGAAGTAAGGGCTTGTATTTCAAGGATTTTATGTATATGGCCTTTATAATTCCGTTCAATCGGTGAAAAGGGAAATTCTTATAAAGTTACTCGAGTGTTGTTACATTCGTGACCTACTTATTTTCATACAAACCTACGTGGTATACACTTTGCTTGTACCACTGTAATGGTTACCTGCCAATTTTAAACTTTATTGCCCACTGACGGTTAGTTGAGAGTAGGTATCACTTAGTTCCTGAGTAGTTCCTAAACAAACAAGAATTGCTCGATTAAAGGTATAAGATGAAATGCAAAAACATACAAATATGTAGCACAATAGTTCTCCTCTCAGTGCCTATGGACCCTATGGTACAGATGCAAGTTTTAATTTATGACCCATTTTGTACCTTGTCGCAGTGACAATAGTATGAAGTCTCTAGCGACGTTCATATGGATTGTCACTGTGTTAAGGTACGAAATGGGTCATAAATTAATACTTTCGACCGTACTTATAATAGTCCAGTCAATACCATACATACCAATGTATCAAATGTATGGTAATACACTTTTGCTCTGTGGGATCAGTACTCTGGCATGTCAAGAGATAGACAGCCAGTAAACAAGCCGAAATGACAGCTCCATACACAGACTTGCCCTTGATGAGCTTTTTGGTATAGTCCGGACTGGACCAATGGAAATAGAAAGGCGACTTAATACGACAGAGTACCTGACATTTGAGCGATCTTAGCTAAGAAGTAGTAGTAGTAGTAGTAGTAAACTCTTTATTGTACAAAAAGACATATTAAAAATAACATACAAGTAGTGAGAAGTACAAAGGCGAACTTATCCCTATGAGGCATCTCTTCCAGTTAACCTTTGAGTAGATGAGAGGAGAAAGTGAAAAGAGAGTGACGAATGCGCAAAATGTACAACAAGGTACCAAAAAGATAAAGGATATAAATACATACAAAATTTATAGGAAAAACATACATATATTACACAAAAAGGAATGGGGAAAAAGCTAAGTCTATTTCGATTGAAGTCTTAAGAAGAAATTGGACGACCGCGCGAAATTGTTTCTCCATACAAAAGGATCTCCATTTTCCCCTCTATAATTTAACATTTCACAGCCGAAATCGACCTCAACTAAAACAATTTTCAACTTTGGAGCATTTCTTTGAAGAGCTTTTACTTGGAACTTTCTAGTTAATGCTTCACTGACTTCACTTTAAGATCCTGAAAAGAGCGCGGTGAATTAAAATAGGTATTGGAAACATTTTTTATCTTTGCAATTAATTTAGAATTACCTAGGATGTATTGACATTAATGGTGCTTTCATATTAATTTACTTGATTGCTATCTAATGTTGTCTGCAAGGGAGTTATATTTGACTGGTAGATTTACCTATAAGGAGATATAACTAAATGTTACATTAAAATATATAAAAGTAATTCGTAGGTACATACTGCTATTGGTATATTGGGGTTGAGAAATAACATTATCGCCTGCGTAAAAATCGCATAATGTTTAGGTTAGCGGTTAAAAATTAAAAAAAAGCGGCCAAGTGCGAGTCGGACTCGCCCATGAAGGGTTCCGTATTTAGGGGATTTATGACGTATTAAAAAAAACTACTTACTAGATCTTGTTCAAACCAATTTTCGGTACATGATATATATTTTTTAGTTTTATCATTCTCTTATTTTAGAAGTTACAGGGGGGGGGGGAAACACATTTTACCACTTTGGAAGTGTCCCTCGCGCAAACTATTCAGTTTAGAAGAAAATGATATTAGAAACCTCATCATTTTTGAAGACCTATCCATAGATACCCCACACGTATGAGTTTGATGAAAAAAAAAGTATGGGGAACCCCAAATTTTTTTGTTTTTTTTTTCTATTTTTGTGTAAAAATCTTAATGCGGTTCACAGAATACATCTACTTACCAAGTTTCAACAGTATAGTTCTTATAGTTTCGGAAAAAAGTGGCTGTGACATACGGATGGACAGACAGACGGACAGACAGACAGACAGACAGACATGACGAATCCATAAGGGTTCCGTTTTTTGCCATTTGGCTACGGAACCCTAAAAACGTGACGCATGAGTCACGTCACTGAGAGTTTGCGATACGCCAGCGTGGTAAGAAAAAAATCTATCTCCGCGAGGAAAATACCAATGCTCGCATTACAGCGAGTATCGTATACCGGCCTGTTCCGGCACAGCGTAGTTTCCACGCTAACAACCCTCGCTCACTCGCCGCGGGACTAAAGTAGGTAGTTATATTTGCACTGCGCAATTTTCAGCGCAAGTACACAGGCTTTGGAACAGAGTTTTTCATAAAATGTAATTTTTTCGAGGGAAATGTACACGTTAAACAAAGCTTAATGTAACGTAATGTAAAACAGTTTGCGAAAATTTCGAAACTCATTATTGAAACTAAAACGAATCATGATTCTATGGATCTGTTGAAATTCAGGTTATATATAAAATGGCAGCCGGGCGTTTATTCAAAACTACGTTATATCGTCGTCAGATAAAATGAAATGGAATCCTTTTCTATCAGTTTTTAGGGTTCCGTACCCAAAGGGTAAAAAACGGGACCCTATTACTAAGACTTCGCTGTCCGTCCGTCCGTCCGTCCGTCCGTCTGTCACCAGGCTGTATCTCATGAACCGCGATAGCTAGACAGTTGAAATTTTCACAAATGATGTATCTCTGTTGCCGCTATAACAACAAATACTGAAAATAAAATAAAATAAATATTTAAGGGGGGCTCCCATACAACAAACACGATTTTTTTGCTCTATTTTTTGTTGACGGTGCGGAACCCTCCGTGCGCGAGTCCGACTCGCACTTGGCCGGTTTTTTCTGGTATTTAACTCACAACAACATATTTTTATGGAATCTAAAGTCTGTAAAACGGTTACGCTGTTACAAACAGCCTTTATAGTCCATGAAGGCGATTCTGATTAATCAATTTGATACGGTTTTTATTTTATTTTGACACGACACTGAGTCACGATCTCACGATCACGAATCAGCATAAGCCGAAAACGCTGATTGTTCACCACGCCATGCAATCAGGAGTGGCGACTCCACCATCCTGCCTTAAAAGACGTTTCTCAAGCACATAGTGGTGCGGATGAGATGGCTGATGACACGACTCAATATGAGATGAAAAACATACGAGTATCAAATGTTTATAGCGGAATCGGCCTGTGTGTACCTACTATATTTATTGTAGCGATATCGTAATTGAATCGCGCCCGTATTTTCCCACGGGGCTCCTGCGTCCCTCTCTTCTGCGAAAATATGTTTATACTAGAGAACAGTCAAAAATACAGCCTGTAAATTTGCCCTGCCAGGCATAAAAACCTTGAGAGGCACAGAACAAAAAAAATTAACTTTACTATGTCTCACTTTTTATAAACTTTCGGTTGAACAATTCCGCTTGGTCCAATTTTTTCAAATGAATACTGTAGGTATAGAGTGAATGGGGTTACTTGCCTAAACCGAGCGCCATTTTGAACTTGTTAATTATAGTCAGGACTTTTTACTTCAGGTACTTCCTTGGTAGGAAATAAAAAACTCGAGAAAACCAGAAATCAAAACAATTAAAAGTATTTTGACGGGATTGTGCACTTAAAATAAATTGTGTGGCAAAGTTAAAACTTTCTTTTATACCAATCTTTATTTATTTCTTATCCATATTACAAATATATATTTATTCAACAAATAAATCACGGCATCCTTTTCAAATATGAAAATAATTTAACACTTTCTACTTCAAGTCCGGAAAGTAGAGCTGCGCGTAAACTGAAGCTGGTTGCTCGTGTCTTTCAAGTGGAAACCAAATATAGCGTCCGACGCCTAAGTCTGCCGGGAAAAGCCTTTTTTCCGTGCCGATTTAAAACAAATACAAAGATGTTTTAAAACTCCGACCACCCATTTTAGGAGCGGTATTCTAATAGTGCTATTTGTTTTAGTTTTGATATTGTGACATATTCTGTTATGTGTGACGACGTCACTTTTGCCTCGCACATAATATTTCCGTAACAAATCGTGATCAAATTCAAAATCAGTCCAAATGATTACTATCCGAATACGACTCGTTCTCATGATAAGCTTGCAGAATATTTTTTTTATAATATATTATTTTACATAGTGATGAACGTGACGAACCGTATCATATAAATGCCATAACAAATGTTAAATCAGAATATCGCTCTCGATCACAATATTCCTAATCAATATTGAAAAAGCGGCCAAGTGCGAGTCGGACTCGCCCATGAAGGGTTCCGTATTTAGGCGATTTATGACGTATAAAAAAAAACTACTTACTAGATCTCGTTCAAACCAATTTTCGGTGGAAGTTTACATGGTAATGTACATCATATATTTTTTTTAGTTTTATCATTCTCTTATTTTAGAAGTTACAGGGGGGGGGACACACATTTTACCACTTTGGAAGTGTCTCTCGCGCAAACTATTCAGTTTAGAAAAAAATGATATTAGAAACCTCAATATCATTTTTGAAGACCTATCCATAGATACCACACACGTATGGGTTTGATGAAAAAAAAATTTTTGAGTTTCAGTTCGAAGTATGGGGAACCCCAAAAATTTATTGTTTTTTTTCTATTTTTGTGTGAAAATCTTAATGCGGTTCACAGAATACATCTACTTACCAAGTTTCAACAGTGTAGTTCTTATAGTTTCGGAGAAAAGTGGCTGTGACATACGGACGGACAGACAGACGGACAGACGGACAAACGGACAGACGGACAGACAGACAGACATGACGAATCTATAAGGGTTCCGTTTTTTGCCATTTGGCTACGGAACCCTAATAAAGCAGGCAAACTGCCCTAGTAGCACGGTCGCATTTTTATCATTTATCACCATGCCTGTCACGTTACGAGCACCTGGATGCCAGCTTGGACCCTTCGACTCAATCCAAAGGCGCGCAGTACGAATCGTCGATGATCCCAAACTCACAAGCGGTATTGAACCTTTAAGTCTGAGGAGAGACCTTGCCTCCTTATGTGTGTTCTACCGCTTGTACAATGGGCTGTGCTCTGAAGAATTGTTTGACATGATGCCAACGGCAGCTTTCTATCACCGCACCGCTCGCCATCGGCAGGGTGTTCATCCACACACCCTAGAACTTAAATGGTCGCGTACTGTGCGGTTTAAGAGGAATTTCCTCCCGCGGACGCTCCGGCTGTGGAATGAGCTCCCTTCCGAGGTTTTCCCGAGGGTCTACGGTATGGGGTTCTTCAAAAAAGGAGTGTACAGGTTTTTAAAAAAAAGGTCGGCAACGCGCATGTAACACCTCTGGAGTTGCAGGCGTCCATAGGCTACGGTGACTGCTTACCATCAGGCGGCCCGTATGCTTGTTTGCCACCTATGTGGTATACAAAAAAAAAAAAACGTTCTAACAAGTAAGTAGGTGCGAAAGTGACGGGCATAGTGATAGTCGGTAAAAATGGAACCGTGCTGAGCCCGCTGAAATAAATGTCATATGCTCAGAAAGTTTATAATTTATGTAGTAGTGTGACTACGCGAAATAATAACAAATTAAAATATTTTCTGAAAATAATTGACCGAAGCGTAGCGAAGGTCCACGTTTTGACTCGGGCATTTTGCTTTTGTATGTCCGGATGTTCTCCTCTACAGGTCGCAATTCTTAACCGATTTTCGTGAAATTTTGTGACCGAATTCTATGACTAAATAAAAAAAATTTGTCGATCCGGTTTTTGGAAATTTTTCAAAATGGCGGAGTCGTGATAGCTCCCGCCTAAACAAATAGTCGTATCGGTATCATAAGAGTTTTTTCTTTTTGAGATATGTTTATAGATTAAATGGCCAGAAATTCAGAAAATTTGTATCGCTGGTTTTGGTGGTATTTAGATATTTAGTTTTTACTTGAGAATGAGTAGCTAAATTTCATCAGCTTTAGTAAGAACTATAATGGCGTATTTTGCAAACGTTCGCTTTTTTTGTTTGCATTGGAAGGTCCCTGGTTCCATCCCCAGTAATTGTATACTGCTTCATAACTTTTTGTATTTTTTTATACTTAAATTTCGTATAGGTAGTTGACGAAGTTGGCGAAGACAGAGTACATGGCGAAGACAGAGTACATGGCCTGCAATAGTACAGATCCTCTACCCGTCCGCATAGGCGGGGACATGGTCAAGCGCACGGATCAAGTTAAGTACCTAGGATCTGTACTTAGCACTACCGGGGACATCGACAGCGACGTCAAAGCCCGAATATCCGCTGCCTGGGTCAAATGGCGGGAGATGACTGGGGTTATTTGTGACCCCAAAATGCCGATTAAATTGAAGGGACAGGTCTATAAGACCATCATTAGACCTGCCCTTCTGTACGGCAGCGAGACTTGGCCTTTACTAGAGCGGCACAAGCAGGAACTGCGTGTCACGGAAATGAAGATGCTGCGGTGGATGTACGGAGTTTCACGCAAGGATCGCGTCCGAAACGCCCACATCCGGGGTAGTCTTGGCGTCCGTGACATCGCTGACAAACTGCAAGAGTGCCGCCTTCGTTGGTATGGCCACGTCTCGCGCAGACCGGCAAGTTACGTGGGTAACAAATGCCTGGCCATGCCGCCTCCTCCCGGCACGGGAAGAAAAGGCCGGCCCAGGAAGCGATGGCTTGATGTCGTTAAGGAGGACATGCGTGCCAACGGACTCACCACCAGGGACGCCGAAGATCGGGCAAAGTGGACACGAAGGAGTCGGAAGGCGGACCCTGGGTCCTCGCGCCCCGCGCGGGGGCACAGCTGGGATTGACGCCAGGATGATGATGATGATGATGATGATTCGTATAGGTAGTTGTTTTTTATTTTATTTTCTTAATTTGAAAAATGAAAAAAATCGTATTTTTTTTTTATCAAGCGCGGGTTAAGCGTATTCGTTTAATTTTTGTTTGTAGCTTTATGTAGTTTTGAATTTTTTGTTTATATTACATGTACTATACCTATATTTTAATAAATATTTTTGCCATACATTTATTCAGTTTTAAGCTCTGCTCGCGAGGTCTACAGCTCACAGAGCCACTAGTTTAATTTGTTCTAGTATGTAAAGCAGGCAAATTTGAAATTTACGTTTATATTTTATTGAGTCGGTGATTTCTTATATAACATTTTGTTTGTCATCGAAATAGTATTTTATGCAATCGTTGTTTAAGAGAGGTCAAAAAAGGCGAGTGGCATGAGTAACAATTTGAGGCGAAGCCGAATGGGTTTGATGAAAAAAAATTTTTGAGTTTCAGTTCGAAGTATAGGGAACCCCAAAAATTTCCTGTTTTTTTCTATTTTTGTGTGAAAATCTTAATGCGGTTCACAGAATACATCTACTTACCAAGTTTCAACAGTATAGTTCCTATAGTTTCGGAGAAAAGTGGCTGTGACATACGGACGGACAGACAGACGGACAGACGGACGGACAGACAGACATGACGAATCTATAAGGGTTCCGTTTTTTGCCATTTGGCTACGGAACCCTAAAAAAGGAGGGTACGGGCGGGAAAAGAATGAATGAATGAATGAAATTAAAAAAAAGCGGCCAAGTGCGAGTCGGACTCGCCCATGAAGGGTTCCGTATTTAGGCGATTTATGACGTATAAAAAAAAAACTACTTACTAGATCTCGTTCAAACCAATTTTCGGTGGAAGTTTACATGGTAATGTACATCATATATTTTTTTTAGTTTTATCATTCTGTTATTTTAGAAGTTACGGGGGGGGGGGCGACACACATTTTACCACTTTGGAAGTGTCTCTCGCGCAAACTATTCAGTTTAGAAAAAAATGATATTAGAAACCTCAATATCATTTTTGAAGACCTATCCATAGATACCCCACACGTATGGGTTTGATGAAAAAAAAAATTTTGAGTTTCAGTTCGAAGTATGGGGAACCCCAAAAATTTATCGTTTTTTTTCTATTTTTGTGTGAAAATCTTAATGCGGTTCACAGAATACATCTACTTACCAAGTTTCAACAGTATAGTTCTTATAGTTTCGGAGAAAAGTAGCTGTGACATACGGACAGACAGACGGACAGACAGACGGACAGACAGACGGACAGACAGACATGACGAATCTATAAGGGTTCCGTTTTTTGCCATTTGGCTACGGAACCCTAAAAACATGTCTATGGTTCACTTATTTGTCAGAGATGAAATTTAAAATAAGGTTGGCAACACTGTATTATTTCATTCAATATTTTTAAGTGGTCATTACACGAAGTATCGTAAAATCGCCAAAAAGATACTGTGTGTATGCACAAATTCTTTTTTGGGCAATAGACTGAAGACTTGTCTTGACAACTATAAGGTAGGTTTTTAAAGGTGTGTGCACGACCCTTTAAATGACAAATAAAAGTACGGGAGTAGAAAAAATACATAAAACCACCCTATCCCTACTGATGATCACGGCCGAGTGATATAATTTTTTTTACTAAGGTTAGCCAACAGGTGTAATCCAATTACAAATGGACTTAAATAATAAAAACAAAAATTATACCGGAGTATTCATCCAATTATAGATAGGCAAACACAACGTGCTAATAGGTGTACCTTTATATATTAGGTATAGGTAATAGATATTGTCTAAATATGTGAAAATAGTTTTTGAAGTGTAAACTTCTTTAGCAGCGCTGGGCACTTTTAGAGGTGGGGAAAAAATGATACTCGAGACAGCGTAAGGCGACCACGTGACCGTAAGGGCGTAAGGCGATCACGTGACCGTAAGCCCCGTAAGGTGGCCACTCATAATTTAAATGGCATTTAAATCAATAAAGAAAAACTCAATGTTATTCGACATTTATGTTGCGGACTCCTTTTCAAGACTCTATATCTATGTTCAAATAATTTGACGTTGTCATGGCAGTATGTAAATAAACATGTCAATGAAAAAGTGTGATCTTATTTGAGAATGATAATAACATATAAATAGATAGAATACCTCCGCTAAACGTATGTATCGTGTTACCGGGCGTCGGTAACATAGTGAGGTGAGTTTTCACTTCTATCGGCACTCCCGGAGTGCAACCGTTGTTACTTATTTTTTACACTATTCAGATTGAAAACAGCAGACCGCGTATTTGCCTGAAAGGAAGTAAACTGCAGTGGAATTTTCGTGTAGGATTTGAAGTGGAAACCAAATATGCCTTTGGGCCACAGCGTACCAGAAATGTTTCATTTTCGTCGCACTTACACTTCAGTTTTATCTTCTCCAGCACTAAAAACTGACATTTAAAACTTTATTTCAAAGAGAAAAGGAACCGGATTTAAATTTTATAACTTATTACAGTTTACACACTGTATACTGTATAGGTACTACCCAAACCGGCAAACTGATTAGTGTTTAATATGGCAGCCAAAGCAATAGCTATAACTGACGTAACTAATAATTGAGATAAATTTAATGTCAAAGTTATAACTAACTTTAACGAACTGCGTAAATAGACTGTTTGGTGTAACCAGCCCTTACTCTACTGGACTTACCTAACGGTGGAGGGACACAATTTACGCAAAAACAATTGCGAATAAAACAATTCGGCTTTTGTTTTTTGGCGAACAAATATCTCTACGCCATATATCACGCGAATGGTCAGATAACAAGTTAATTGCGTGCGCGTAAAGGAAGCCTCACCACAGAATATTATTTATTCTGTGGTGAGGCTCCCTTACTACTACTACTTACTAAGTACAGAAGACTCACTCTCTAACAAAACGCGTCTGTTACGATCAGCACAGATATGGCCGCTAGGTGGCGACAGCGGCACGCGCGGCTTATGGCTTTCCCCAAAATTGGGGCCGAACGGATGTACTTTTAGCTACCTGTAGCAAAGCGACGAAATCGCGGAGTGAGACACTCCTGGCCTCACTCCGTGCCGAACGGGGCACGAAGCTCCAGGGCTTAGGAGGAAAACTGGAACTGCCCCTTAGCATAGAGAAATATAGTAAGACAAGAGTGCTCACTCCATACATCAGTTTTGGTACCATCAAGGAAACTGATAGATACAGCGACAAAGTTGATGCTACAGCAGTAATGTCGCAACAGTAACTCGGCTGTAGTCGACATCCAAATGTCCAAAACTCAGTAAAAAAATTCAGTACAGGTACTATACTGTACCGGTAGGCGTAGGTACTGTAGGTAGGTACTATTATCTGTTCTGTGGCTGGGTCCCTCTGACCCACGGGACCGTGTTATTGTTAATTATTCGGCATGTAAAACACGACCCGGATCATATCTCCCACTATCGCGACACCATCTTAATAAGGACCGTAATATTAGCTAATGCTATTTGAAAGCTGACCGTGCATTGCAGCCCTCTACAGTGTGTAAATCCAATACGGGCGAATATTTAAACGGTGGTTAGCATAGGACCTAAAAAGTATATTGAAATAGATTTTTTTTTTTTTTTTTTTTCAATTTATTTGGGACAAAAAACAGTAACACACAGGGTTAAGACACAGAAATAGAATACAAAGGGTAATAAAGTGTGAGACCAACAACATCGTCCACAGATTACTAGATTACCTACTGATAAATCTAAAATATATAGCGCTAGGTAACAACATAAAGCTAAAAGTAACAAAGCTACGATTACAAAATAGGTTTGTGAATACAGTAACAAATTCATATTAGCAGGAGTAGTCTATACAATGTAACGAGCGAGTAAAAACAGTTAAAACAGCATGGCCCATCGGAGCGACATTTTAATTATGTTTTGTTTGAAGCAACTGAATCAAATTATTTTTATACACATTATCAGACATCATGAAAATGTCAATTTCATTAAAATACAAATTGTGACATTTAACCAGCCTGTATATGGGATCACGTTCTCCAGCGTGGGTGCGGCAGCGCGAGTCTGCAAACAGCTGGTGCTTGCGCGCAGCGCGCTCCCGCGCCCGCGTCGGTACGCGATAGCTAATAGCGCCGCTCAGGCTGGGACAGTCGAATTTGTTGTGGCAAAGGTTATATAGGACCATCGCATCCAGGAGGAGGCGTCGGTTTTGTAAGTTGAGTAATTTGTACGTATCGAGAAGCTGTTGGTAACTTAAACGCGAACGGTAACATCGGAAATGCATGGCACGCAAGAATTTCTTTTGAACAGTCTATATTGAGCTTTTGTACTTATTGTAGAAAGGATTCCATATCGACACGGCGTATTCAATTTGTGACCTAACCAGCGACTTATATAAATAGAGGTAAGTTGAGGGTTGTTTAAAATCCATTCCGAGACGCATAATAAGACCGTACATTTTATATGCTTTACCGATGATATGGCTGATATGACAATCTAATAGTAGTTTATGCAACAGTGATATAATAAGGGTTCTTAAAATTCAAGGGTCGAAGTTACAAAACGAGACGTAGTCGAGTTTTGTAAAAAAAGACCCGAGAATTTTAAGAACCAATTATGAGCTGTTGCATACATTACTTTTTCTATGACAGCTGCAGAAAAAAAAAAAAAAAAAAGTTATTATTAAAAAAAAAGAGTTATTATTTAAAATAATTGAGTTATTATTTAAAAAAAAAAGCGTTATTATTTTAAAAAAAAAGAGTTATTATTTAAAAAAAAAAAGTTATTATTGTAAATGAAAACATACCTCTTTCAATCAAGATGATCGGAACTTGTATCTTTAAAAAAAATAAAGCAGTTGTATTATACTCATAAGATGACTGCTAGCAGTCATCTTATGAGCCTATAGACAAAGCATTCAAATGACATTGCTTTAGATATCACTGTCAGTCATTTAATTGACACATTTAAGTGCTGGAGTAGAAAAATGTAGTTTTGAGTCTAAATTGACACCAAGATCTTTTATTACCGAGACTTTTTCGAGAGTCGATCCGCTAAGGGTGTAGGAAGTGGGAAAGGCGTGGGGTTTCTTGGTAAAAGTAATTTGTTTGCATTTAGGCAAGCTGAAACCCAATTTATTTTTATGACAATACTCGCTGAGTCTGTTTAAATCACTTTGGAATTTGAGACGGTCCATTTTACTTAGAAATGCATTGAAAATTTTAACCATACAAAATAATTCGGCCCGCAATGTAATACACCACACACGTTACGGGATACGAGCTTTTTAAAGTAACTGTCAACGCTTGTTGGCAGTTACTATGAAAAGCTCGTATCTCGTAATGTCATTATCATCTTCTGTTTCTTAATGTTTACAGTACATTGCTGCTCGGTACATGTGGAAAAAATTAATCACGGGGTCGTAATTAAGTGTAACTTAAAAAAACATCTTAATTAATGATAAGACGGGTAAATTCTATATCTGGTTTAATTTATTGCCCGTATTTGACTTACACACTGTATAATTGTAATGTAAGTATCTAAACATTAAATTAAACTTCATTTCGCTTGCACCAATCAGTGTGGGCGATCTTCAAGCTCGTATCAAAATAAGATCAATACCGTAACTTATTGTAAAATCTGAAACGGATTTCGAGCCCTGTCATTCGGAGTTTTGTCTGTGCTTAGCTGTAATTGGGTGTAAGTAAATGCCGCCGTGTACGTACTTCACTTTTAAAAGTACTTGATTGACATTAGTGATTAGCCGTTAGCCAGGCCCCTATTTCACCACGGCGACAGGTGCGACAATTTGACAAATGTCACTGTTGCTGACGTCACAGGCATCCATGGGCTACCGCTTACCATCGGGCGGGCCGTATTCCTGTTTGCCACCATCATTGTATTATTTAAAAAAACTTTATTATATCGGCAAAAAAACAGGTATTTCTCTTGCGAAGTTTATGATGATGATGATGACAATTGTCACACGTCACACCATTTAATACAACTTTCGGTAATTCTTGACAGGAAATGAGTTCTGTGTCGGAATTTCGTGACATTTGTCGTGTTTCTTGTTACAATTGTCATTAGCTTCGCAAAATAAGTACTCATTTATTGGCGATATAATGGAGTTTTTTTTTTAATTAATATGTTGGTGGCAAACAAGCACACCGCCCGTCCGATGGTAAGCGGTTACCGGTCTATGCAGGCCTGTGACGTCAGTAACAGTGATGTCGACAATTTTCGCACCTGTCACCGTGGTGAAATAGCGGCACAATAAAGCACCGGTTAAGTATCATTTACTGCAATAGATAACTAACGGTTAACTTTATTTTTCTCTAAAACGTATTTACGTAATTCTCTATACTCAATTACCGAAAAAGAAAGCTTCGTTTTGTTTTTCAAATTACGAATAAATTAAAATAAATGTCAGGAATAGTAATAGGTGTATATGTATTTAAAAAAATAACAAAAGCCTTCGGATTAAGATATTTAAATGTAGTGGTGATCTTACTTTATTATAACTCATAAAGTGTTTATTAAATTGACAATTTGACATGATGATAAATAAAGTTTAAAAATGTAAATGTAGTTGGCTTATTAGTTTTGTCTCGATAACACACAAAAATGTTCAAAAAGTAAAATTGTGACAAAATTTTATCATAATTTTTCACACGCAGCATATGATAATCCTTCTAAATTTTCCCGACGCGTAATTTGCGAACATTAGGCCGGATTATTCCGTCAAATGAAGCCGTTATGGCGTAATTGTGGGTTAAATCAGGCCTAATGTGGGCGCGGTGCAGCGCAACCAGCGGCCACGGTAATATAATTTAATATTTTGTGGTCACTTGTATCGTTACCGCGAGTTTAACACTAATATAGTCGCTAGCGACTGCGTAAACTAATTCACAATGGATGTCCCTCGTACCGACGAGCGAGATGAGTGCGTTTGAGTTGACGCAGTCGTTAGTGTGCGTGTGAAAAATCATGGTGCGGGTACTGCTAGGCTCGGAAACCGTTAATTTTCAAATGGTTCTCGTGAATTTATTCGTTTCCGTTTGCGGTTACTGCAATATTGCTTAAAAAACTGTTCTATTAACTAAATTCATTCATTTTTCGTCTTTTGTTTTTGGACCCGGATCGTTCTAGCATGAGTCTTCCTTTATAAAAACGCCTGGCGACATAAACAGCAAAACTAACTGTCATTGAAAGCAGTGAAGTCTCATATTATATTACGGTGCATCATGTGATAATGTCAATCGATTTGGAAATTTAATTACTTCATAAATTCTAATTTCGTCGTAAGAATGGGTACAATTAATTGTAAAGATTTATAATGAAATTGTTTGGCTTTCCGTTTCCCATTTCAAGTTGATTTGCAGAATTACTTTTCAAATTGAAAAGCTTGATTGGAGCCAGAAGCAGATATTAATGAAGATTGAGCCTGGACATAACGAATGATAATTGTATTAAATAGCGACGACGCTGAAGCGGCGTTTCAGCAAGACATTTCCATGACCCTTTGATATTGATTTGACATTATTCTTACAGACATATTAGAACATTAAGATACGTCAAATATAAGATATTGAAACGATATGGATCGGATAATATGTCAGTGTCAAACAAGTGTCAATAGTGACGTTTTGTTTAAAGTTCGAATATAGCTGTTAATAATCGTAGTGATAAACGCTAGTTATTATGACATATACTTACCAAGGATAATTTACTGAAAACGATGGAAAGTGCTACTTTACAAGAAATTACTATTTTATAAATATTCAGTCATTTGTTTCCTATATAAGTTTGTCACACAAAAATAATTACATTGTTTCTTTTTGTTGTGTAACTGACACATAAATGTAAACTTTCGGGAACAAAAAGGCAAATAAAAACCCGTGTAAATCTGCTTCTTTTTAACCGACGAAAAAAACGGAGGAGGTTCTCAAGTCGACGCGTATATATATTACTGAATCGCGATTAGAAAGGGATTGAAATAGCTGTCCATCCATATTGATTTTGACGTAAGTGTATGGAAATCTGTTATTTCTAATCCCTTTCTGATCGCGGCATGATAATATATACATATTTTATGTATGACCACGCGTAACTTTTTACAGAGTAGTTCTATTTTGATAATTATTTTTTTATTGGAAAGGGTATACCCATAAAAATCCAACCTTAAGGGTAAGAAAATAGGAAACTAAAAATGGAAAAATAAAAACTTTTTACAAAAAAATAAAACCGACTTCAAAAAGGATGAAATAAAATATTATTGAAGTCTATGCGTTACCAACTGATATGTTTGAAGTCGGTGCCAAGCCAAGTAGTAACAATACCAGTTAAAAATAACCAGCTTTATGGCTATAAATCCCATTTTTAGGGTTCCGTAGCCAAATGGCAAAAATGGAACCCTTATAGATTCGTCATGTCTGTCTGTCTGTCCGTCTGTCCGTCTGTCCGTCTGTCTGTCCGTCCGTATGTCACAGCCACTTTTCTCCGAAACTATAAGAACTATACTGTTGAAACTTGGTAAGTAGATGTATTCTGTGAACCGCATTAAGATTTTCATACAAAAATAGAAAAAAAACAATAAATTTTTGGGGTTCCCCATACTTCGAACTGAAACTCAAAAAATTTTTTTTCATCAAACCCATACGTGTGGGGTATCTACGGATAGGTCTTCAAAAATTATATTGAGGTTTCTAATATCATTTTTTTCTAAACTGAATAGTTTGCGCGAGAGACACTTCCAAAGTGGTAAAATGTGTGTCCCCCCCCCCTGTAACTTCTAAAATAAGAGAATGATAAAACTAAAAAAAATATATGATGTACATTACCATGTAAACTTCCACCGAAAATTGGTTTGAACGAGATCTAGTAAGTAGTTTTTTTTTTATACGTCATAAATCGCCTAAATACGGAACCCTTCATGGGCGAGTCCGACTCGCACTTGGCCGCTTTTTGACTGGTATTGTTACTACTTGGCTTGGCACCGAGCTCAGTTGGTAACGCATAGACTTCAATAATATTTTATTTCATCCTTTTTGAAGTCGGTTTTATTTTTTCTGATTAGGTATGATACATAATTATATTATTATTAGTATGTTCATTGTTAATACATGTTACGGTTTTGAACTGAGTTTGATTCGACCTCGACGATGATCTTGGTGATTGGCGCGCATCTCACGCACGACTTTCACATTCGCTTGGACCAATCAGCGTGAGAGATCTTCAAGATCGTATCAAAACCGTAACATGTTGTCAAATCTGAATCGGGCCCCTATTCACATCCAAAATCAGTTCACACGGGTCAATTTTATAGACTCATGCAAGTAATGTAGGTATTATGTGTTCTTAAATGTGATCCGACTTTATTTATTTTTAGTTACAATATTGTTTTGAATATTGCATAAAAATGCACGTAGGTACAAGCACCTGCTACAATGTGATTCATTAAATAATTTTCATAAAAGCATATATGTATTACTAGCTGTTGCCCGCGACTTCGTACGCGTGGATTTGTATATTGGTGGTTATATATTTTACATTAGCTTAGAACTTTATGCAGCAAAAGATAGCAGTAGGGACGGTTAATTAAGTATTATACAACTTAATTATTAGATTTGTCTTTCACAACCTGGCTACGAAGTTTCAAGCCCCAAACCCTCTCAACCCCCAGAAGATTTTCAAGTCCACTATGTAATAAAACCTACTACGTATGTAACTACCTATTTACGAAGCTTGAAGTTCCTAATTTTAAATAAAATTTGAACCCTCTACCAACTTTCAACCCCTTTTTAAACCTTTAGGGGATGATTTTTTAAAAACGCTGAAATCACTTTTCTTGTATTCTAATAATATTCCTTTATACAACGATTCAAGTCCCGCACTCAAATAAATGTTTGTCCTCCAAACAAATTTTCAACCCCTTGTTCACCACCTTGGGGGATGAATTATCAAAAATTCTGAAATTAGTTTTCTTTTCTTTTTATAAAATACCTTTTTACGAAGTTTCAAGCTTTAAATAAAATTTGAACCCTATACAAACTTTCAACCGTTTTTAACCGTTTTAAGGGATGAATCTTTATAAACGCTAAAATTACTTTTCTTGTATTCAATAATATGGCTTTGTACAAAGACTCAAGTCCAGCACTCTCAAAAATATTTGATTTCCATACAAACTTTCAACCCCCTTTTCACCACCTCAGGGGATGAATTTTAAAAAACGCTGAAAAATAGTTTTCTTCTCTTTTAATGAAATAACTTTTCATGAAGTTTCAAGTTCCTAGCTTTAAATAAACTTTGAACCCTTTACAAACTTTCATCCCCTATTGGACCCTTTAGATTTAGATTAGATTTAGATTTATTTATTTCAAGATGAAAATTACACTATAAATTTGCTACATTCGTCAAAATAATCGTCGTATTTAGGGGATTAATTTATAAAAACGCTGAAAACACTCTTCTTGTATTCTAAAAATATGTCATTATATAAAGATTCAAGTCCCGTACTTAAAAAAATGTTTGACCTCCATACAAATTTTCAACCCCTTTTTCACCACCGTAAAGGATGAATTTTGAAAAACGCTGAAATTAGTTTTCTTCTCTTTTAATGAAATAACTTTTTATGAAATTACAAATTCGTAGCTTAAAATAAAATTTAAACCCTTTACAATCTTTTAACCCCTTTTTAAACCTTTTAAGGGACGAATTTAAAAAAAAACGCTGAAATTACTTTTCTTGAGTTATAATAATATGGCTTTATACAAAGATTCAAGTTCCGCACTCTCAAAAATATTTGATCTCCATACAAACTTTCAACCCATTTTTCACCACCTTGCGGGATGAATTTTTAAAAATGCTGAAAGTATTTTTTGAGTTCTAATAATATGGCTTTATACAAAGATTCAAGTTCCGCACTCTCAAAAACATTTGATCTTCATACAAACTTTCAACCCCTTTTTCACCACCTTGGGGGATGAATTTTTAAAAACGCTGAAATTATTTTACTTGAGTTCTAATAATATGGCTTTGTACAAAGATTCAAGTCCTGCACTGTCAAAAATATTTGATCTCCATACAAACTTTCAACCCCTTTTTCACCACCTTGGGGGATGAATTTTTAAAAACACTGAAATTATTTTTCTTGAGTTCTAATAATACGGCTAGATTCAAGTCCCGCGCTCTCAAAAATATTTGATCTCCATACAAACTTTCAACCCCTTTTTCACCACCTTGCGGGATGACTATTTAAAAACGCTGAAATTATTTTTCTTGAGTTCTAATAAAATGGCTTTATACAAAGATTCAAGTCCCGCACTCTCAAAAATATTTGATCTCCATACAAACTTTCAACCCATTTTTCACCACCTTGCGGGATGAATTTTTAAAAATGCTGAAAGTATTTTTTGAGTTCTAATAATATGGCTTTATACAAAGCTTCAAGTTCCGCACTCTCAAAAACATTTGATCTTCATACAAACTTTCAACCCCTTTTTCACCACCTTGGGGGATGAATTTTTAAAAACGCTGAAATTATTTTACTTGAGTTCTAATAATATGGCTTTGTACAAAGATTCAAGTCCTGCACTCTCAAAAATATTTGATCTCCATACAAACTTTCAACCCCTTTTTCACCACCTTGGGGGATGAATTTTTAAAAACGCTGAAATTATTTTTCTTGAGTTCTAATAATACGGCTAGATTCAAGTCCCGCACTCAAAAATATTTGATCTCCATACAAACTTTCAACCCCTTTTTCACCACCTTGCGGGATGACTTTTTAAAAACGCTGAAATTATTTTTCTTGAGTTCTAATAAAATGGCTTTATACAAAGATTCAAGTCCCGCACTCTCAAAAATATTTGATCTCCATACAAACTTTCAACCCATTTTTCACCACCTTGCGGGATGAATTTTTAAAAACGCTGAAAGCATTTTTCTTGAGTTCTAATAGTATGGCTTTATACAAAGATTCAAGTCCCGCACTCTCAAAAACATTTGATCTTCATACAAACTTTCAACCCCTTTTTCACCACCTTGGGGGATGAATTTTTAAAAACGCTGAAATTATTTTACTTGAGTTCTAATAATATGGCTTTGTACAAAGATTCAAGTCCTGCACTCTCAAAAATATTTGATCTCCATACAAACTTTCAACCCCTTTTTCACCACCTTGGGGGATGAATTTTTAAAAACGCTGAAATTAGTTTTCGTGTATTTTAATAATATATCTTTTTACGAAGTTTCAATTTCCTAGCTCAAAATAAAACTTGAACCCTATACAAACTTTCATCCCCTTTTTAACCCCCTTAGGGGTTGAATTTCTCAAAATCGCTTCTTAGCTCTTATACATTTTATAAATGCAACCTAGTGTCCAAATTTCAACTTTCTAGCGTTTGTAGTTTCGGCTCTGCGTTGATGAGTCAGTCAGTCAGTCAATCAGTCAGGACACGTGCATTTATATATATAGAATAATATATTTATACGCGCTTTGTTGGGAATGATTTATTATTTAAGAACCCTGAAGCTCTTAAAGAAGCCTGTAAACCAAATCAAGAGAAAACGTTGAAGATTGAAGCAGAGCATATCAGAAGCTAATTTAAATGTAAATGTAATGTGAAAAGTGCGCGCATAGTAAACGAGTGCCATCCGTTGCAGCTTGCGGGTTGTCGCTTAATACGGGAATATCGTATATTCCCGTATTAAGCGAGCGTCATAACGGGGTCACTATATAACGGCCAGTGGCTTAAACTTATTAATAACATTATTATACTATTTCAAATTTTATTTTCATTTATTGGTTTACCTGTAGGTTTAACTGTCAATTATTAGCTCCTTTCTAATTTAGAAATTTGTTATGGTATTGAACTGGTTTTGACATGACCTTTACGATCGTCTTGATACTTGGCGTTGGCGCACATCTGACGCTCGACTTTCACTTTCAGTGACCTTCAATATCGTATCAATATAAGATTAAAACCGTAACAAAATAAGATCAAAACAGCCATACTTAAGTTATTTGGCTATCTGATCCTGTTTAGGCCATACAAGGAAATTTAAAACGAAAATTGTCGCGCCCTGTGGATATACAGAATGTTTGGTACATCGTTTGCCAAATCAAAACGGCAGATATTAGGTTGAGTCAGTTGCTAACTGTTGCTAGCTGCTGTTTTTTTTTCAGCTCTATGCCAGTTTTTTGTAAACTTTATGAAATTTGTTACTTGCGCAATAGTAAAAAAACCATGGCCATTTTTTTCTAGGCATGAGAAGATAGCAAATGATTCAACCTATCTGGCAAACGATGTATCAAACACCCTGTATATACCTACTTAAAAATATTTTCACATGTTAATTAAAAAAATTGTGTTTGACAGATTTCACCCTAACTTTGGCTATCTGATATGGCTATCTGATCTGATTGATTAATTTGTCTATATTTCTATTGTATAGTTGCTTTATATCTTTCTAATTCTTTCCAATTTTTTGTGTATTTTCCCCATTCCTTTTTGTGTAATATGTGTATGTTTATCCTATAAATTTTGTATGTATTTATATCCTTTATCTTTCTGGTACCTTGTTGTACACTTTGCTGCATTTGTCACCCTCTTTTCACTTTCTCCTCTCATCTACTCAAAGGTTAACTGGAAGAGATCCCTCGAAGGGATAAGTTCGCCTTTGTACTTCTTACTAATTGTATGTTATTTTTAATGTCTTTTTGTACAATAAAGGTTTACTACTACTACTACTACATGACGTCATTATGTTCATTTTCTGCATCAAGCCACTTCGGAAATTTAGATTAAGTAAAGTTACCTCTCCAAACTGTGTATTGGGCATGAGCCCGATCTTTGATCATCGACAGTCGATGATTGGCACGTATTGTTCAAAGTCTCACATACACACTCACCTAAGGAACACATGTCAAGCCTCACAACTACATCACTCAGCTATTTTCAATGTTAGCGAAATGCGATACGTCGACGCGCTGAAAGCTATTGTGGGTGGGATATTGTGATTGCCTTTCCTGATATAGAATTTGCTTATTTCTGCCTCTCCCCGAATCATTCTCAAGATTTTATAAATGCTCGTGTACTTTATAGGTTGTTAGACTGTGGAACTCCTCTGTCAAAAAAATATGAAAAGGCACTTACTTATTGTGTAATCTTATTTTTCTTAAGACGCTTTTTGCAGGACGACCAAAAAATGTTCACTACTGGCTAGTTGCATTATAAAAGTTGTTTAGTAGGACCTAAAATAATGTAATTCACCTCTTAAAGTTTGGGTAGTTTGATGAAATGCTAATTTTTTTAGACTTTAGACACAGTCAGCATTAAATAAGTAGTAACAGCGAAAGTGGCCAAATATATTGCAACACACCTACGAGTATCTATAAACCCACCCCGACAGGACTAAGGACGTTGCGATATTTAGCTGCTACGGCCGTCAGTATCTTTTAAATGGTGACAGTAGTACCTACTCGGACCGTATCGGCGACCGCAGCCTCGTAATGACTGACGCCTTCCTAAAGGTAACCGCACGCAGGCGAGTCGGCAGCTCGGACAAACCTATGGAACCGTCACCTCAGAAAACTGTTACAACTGTACAATGGACACTTGCACAGCGATATTTATTATTTAATAATCGATCTCATCAATACGAGTAAGATAATTTCGCCAATATCAAAAATCGTGCTGATAGAGCATTACTAACAATTCACAATACACAATAAACATTAAACTTTAACGGGTAGCTGCAGTTTCTTTGTCTACCCCGAACATTTTACGAGTACAAACTAATTTCGGGTAGTTCAGTGTATAGTTTTATTTATACCTCCGTTGACATTTGCTGGGACGTCAGTCTTTCCGTGACCACAGCAAGCTGGTGCAACTCAGCTGAAACGTCGGAATTTAAGGTAATAGCAATGAAACTATATCGCGGTAGACCCGTTTGTGTAATTAAATATACACATATTTAATTACACAAACGGGTCTTTTCTCAAAAATTTGTACACACAAAACGCGAGAGTTTAAACTAGTTTAAAGTGTTATAAAGCCTTTATTATCGAGACATTAAAGTGTATATTCAGATATTTTTGAGCAACTTGGCAAATATGTAAATACAAGTTCCTCTAACTAAGTGATGCATATAGTTGGCAAGCGATCGCAACACCACCGTTGGTCGACGGAGAGTGGCGGTAGCGGCTGGGTGCTGCTTAATTAAAAACAAATGAACAGTGCCGCTCGTCTCTTTACATCTACTGAAGCAATGCGGGCTTTCACCTCTCTCTGCAACTGACTGTACATATTATAATTACCTATCTACAGAAAGCCGATTTAAAACTTACAAATTGATGTCCATTTTATCTCATTGTGACATCAACACCACGTGTTTGGTAAGGTCGAAATAGGTTTGCTAATTGTGGGTACAAATCCATAAGTGCCAAAGAGAATAAATATTGTAAAGTTCCCATGAAATGCTCACGGTATTTTTCTGCACGTTTATTGCCAAAACATCTTCTTCTTTTCAAGTTAGTTTCTATTTTTATGATATTTGAAATATACTCCAATGAGTGCCGTAAATGTTAACAATCGTCAACAGTTAAGAACGTTGAGTCATCCCTAATCTGAACGCAATCTTTCTAAGTGGAAACTTGCATGAAAATTTTCTCATGAAAGACTCCAGAATGATTCGAAAGTTTTGAGAATGTTCTACAACTTGCACATTGCTACAATCATCCATCTTTTGTACCAATTTTGTAAGTTACCTATCAAATGACAAATTCATCGGACGAATTTGTCAATATAGGCGACGTTCTGAACTGATCCTCATATATAATCGCGGCGGTAATGCCGCGGCGAACGTCACTTATTTTTACCGTTACCGCCAGTTTAGCATCTGGCATATAAAAACAAGGATTAACTAGCCGTTCGGTATTTAAATAGGAGCTCAGTAAACTCTTCAAACGAATCCTTTTACTGCGATATTAACATAGTTTTATCCATTTACCAAACAAAAAGGAGAAGAGTCCATCTGTTTGCGGAGCTTACGAGCTTAGCGGTTGTTTTATGAAGTTTACGTCTGTTTGTTGACCATTAATACCGTTTTGTGGCGGTTTTCTTTAACCAGGATCTCATTTTATAAAGGTACAAATGTACTAGTACACAACGGTTGATATGAGCTTTAGTAGTAGTAGTAGTAAAACACTTTATTGTACAAAAATCAGAACAAAACAGGAAAAATAACATTAGCTTTATTAATGGCGAAGGGGGTTCTGGCCAGTGGTGCTGCATAAGGCTGCCTTTCCACTGAGATGGAGATGAACGGAGATGAGAGGAGACATGCGGGAATATAACCAACCGCGCATGTTTGAGAAAAACCTTTTTTGTCTACGGCTCCCTGGATGGATTTTACAAACCACACAGTCATATATTTTGTAGTTAAGGACTTACACGAACAGGCGCTAAAGAAGAAATGAAGACGTGGAATGTAATAATGTCCTCCGCCTCCTTAAACCCTCGCTGGCTTTAGATTTACGGCCGAGAGGGAAATGTATTTAGACGCCGAGAAAAACACTGCGTTGGGCACAAAACTCTTTACCTTGTTTTCTTTTCATCTTTAAACGTATTTTCTAAGAGAGTATAAAAAAATAACCATCAGTAACTTGGCTGTTGACAACACTGCTACAATCGTATCTCTCGTGCGTTCTCGGAATAAAAGTTTAACATCTGACTTAACATTTAATTTTACCGCTAGATTATCGGTGAAGAAAACATCCTGAGAAAACCTGCATACCTACATCTGCGAAGAAATTTAAAGGTGCATGTAAAGTCCCCAATCCGATTTGGTCCAGAGCGTGGGAACTGTAGTCCAAGCCCTCTCATACATGAAAGCAGTGGGACGTATATAGGCTGGATTATTATTATGTATTAATACCTATTTAAAGTATTTTATGGCTGTCACGGCTGTTATGCGTGGTAGTATAGGAAAGGCGACAGTGTGTAACTGTATATTTCGACAAAGGGTTCCCTCGTTTGTGCAATAAACTCTGCTTATGACGTTCAGCCTCCGTCACAGACTAACAACCCAAGTGCTAAATAACCAAGTTCACTGCCATCTCCTTATACAAACGAGTGCGTTAAGTTAAGGATAACAAAAGTAAATACCTAACAATAACAACACCATTTAGTAATTTGTTAGGATGAGAAAAATCATACTTAGACAAAAAACATTTTGAGTATTTCTTGCAATCAGGAAAACCATGCCACCCTTGAATAAAGCCCCTATTTTTAGAGTTCCGTACCCAAAGGGTAAGAACGGGACCCTATTACTAAGACTCCGCTGTCCGTCCGTCCGTCCGTCCGTCCGTCCGTCTGTCACCAGGCTGTATCTCACGAACCGTGATAGCTAGGCAGTTGAAATTTTCACAGATGATGTATTTCTGTTGCCGCTATAACAACAAATACTAAAAACAGAATAAAATAAAGATTTAAGTGGGGCTCCCATACAACAAACGTGATTTTTGACCGAAGTTAAGCAACGTCGGGCGGGGTCAGTACTTGGATGGGTGACCGTTTTTTTGCTTGTTTTGCTCTATTTTTTGTTGATGGTGCGGAACCCTCCGTGCGCGAGTCCGACTCGCACTTGGCCGGTTTTTTTTGTTTTAGGTATGTGTCAGCCATCCGCAGCGTGAATATGCATCACCTTTCCTGTCGTTCCTGTCTCCTCTCACAATCAATGTGCTAATCCTAGCTTTGTAAGTTTTTTGCCAACAAGGTTTTGAGAATATCGAAATTTCACACTTCTTTTTATAGTTTGTTTGTCATGGAAATGGGAGTTGTAGACTCCATCTATTACCTACCTATATCAGCAATATTATTATGCATAGAAACTTCTATGCAGGGAGTCAGTTTTCTCTGCAACTGACTATAGGCTGACTGTAAACACTTTGACCATCGGTGAAAATTTATCAATTTAACGATGTCTTTGCATTTCACAATAAAACCTTATTGTCAGTTAACAGCACTGACGATTGGTAGGTACACCGCCCGATATATCTGAGCGCCAATTTAGGATACCGAGGTTGCAAAATAATGCGTGCTACTAAATCTCAGAATCGAAACAAAAGTATCCATAGTTGAGAACATTTGGCAGAAATGAAAAGTCCCTAAAACCGATTGGGCAGGACGAGGTTATACTTAGTTATACCAGCGCGTGCGCGGGCTGCATATTGTGAGTCAAACAGGTCAATTGGAAAGGAAAACTGATATCAGAATGACATCTAACTGATGTTATTCAGTTAGATATCGGCTATCGTGAATTTAGCTGGTACCTACTTGTTCGTTCATTTATTGGTGCGAGCGAGACACACGATAACTAAATAATATGATCCAGAAATCATTCTGGTACCAGTTTGTTCGAATAAGACCGAAATAATTAGATTAATTATACATAGTTTCAGTGCACGAACGGCACACTTTTACAGCTGACAAAGGCAGGCTCTCCACAGAAATAAATTTCAATAAGCACCCATTTACATTTACATAAAAGTCGTTCCTATTGAACGCCATAATTTACATTAAATAGGCTAGCTATTGAGAGCGAGGCTTGAATGATTCAACTGTTTATTCATAATAATTATGTTAAATTATTCAGATTAGCGAGCGTCCGGGCGCGTCGTGCAAAGGGACACTTGGTGCTGCGGTGGCTTGCTGCGCGGCGCGGCAACATTATATGATGTTAATATGAATCTCCTCCTGAATGTTCCTCAGTCATTCCGGCACCAATCCGGCAATATTTTTTTAATGAAATAGTGAGCTTTATTCAACTCCTAAATATAAAATTGAAATAAAATATGAATAGACCTAAAAGTAATTTGAAAGTAAAATAAAAAACCTAGCAGCTTAAAGTGTGCGTTTTAGGTACTTTACTGTTTTAAATATTAATTAGAAATGTTTTTAAGGTCACCTTTCGCTGCCCGGTCCGAGTTAAAGCTCCGAATCCGATTAAGCCAAAGGCCAAACAAACTAGGTAAACTAGGTGTGTACCTACGGACCTAAACAAACCTAACTAAGATTAGTAACAGCTGGTACTCTCGGAATTGTGAAAGAATAAGGTTGTTTACTATAGTTTCAATAAATTATTTCACACGACTCACGTAATAAGGCACTAGAAAGTTATTGGAAATAGTTTTGATACGTTTTATGTCTAATATTTAAATCAGAAAACATATTATAAAAGAAGACATTTGACCTTGACGTCACCCGTCTTTGTTACATATTTACAGCGCGTATTTTTAACTTAACTACAAAGTTGAACGAAACGTAGGTTTTAGTGTTATTAAACGATATTAAAGAAATTTTGAATTTAGCCATAATTAAAAGAGCTTAGTTAATTCTGAGCGGTGATATGTATACCGTATCTATTCATCACTTGTGACAGTTGTGACGTCGGGTCAGTAAGTGCGATGTTTTGGATGAAAACAAAGTAAGTACATAGATATGATTGGTACCTACATTACGAGCTGAATAATTTTGTAAGGTTTTAAAATAAAATAAATAAAAGTATGTAAGTATAATGTAAGTAAGTTAATATGTGGTCGTACCTATTAAAAATAAACGCTGTATAAAATCTCCGACATAAAGGCAGATTTGGAAATGTCATTTACCGTGTTCGCTGCAGGCCCTTAAATTTTCTAGAATCTAGACAACTATCTATACCTATCTAATTCCTATAATGTAAATAAGTAATCCGCCTTTCTCGTATTACTTGGAAAGCTGTTTGGCAGACAATGCCTGTTTTTTCTAGCCAGGCAATGATTGGCAATGTAACTAGTAAGTAGGTGTTACTGGCGTGAATCCTAATAGCAGCAAAGTGGCCACTAGCGGCCGCCGCGGTCCTAAACCAACACATCTAGTTGTTTCAGCCGCAAGTCTCGAATAACAACGATTGTCTAGTTTAAGACATTAGAAATAGAAATGCTGCAACATAGAGTTGGACCAAGACTGGGCATGGCATTTAAAGTCAAAATTATATAAATATGACATTTAAAATGACACTCCCTCACTTTCTGTTCTGTTCAAAGTAAGCTTAGATGTACGTTGTTGGAATGTTTTCATCGCAAGTAAAGTACTCAGTCCAGACCAAAGCTTTCCTTCCTTTACGAAATATAATGTAATATTTACGATTTGCTTACATACCTATAGGAAAATGATAATATTGTGAGATAAACTAATTCTGGTTGTGTAAAAAATCAAAAAAATCGCATAAAGCTACCCTCTAGTGCATGCCATAGAGCTACCCTGTACTGCATGCCATAAAAAATATTTGCCTACATTTTAATATATCCCAATGGAGTTCAATATTATAACTGCCATATTATGGGTTAAGGATATCAAATTAATATAACAACCATGGGATAACAGGGAGAAATTATTTCACACGGAGCACATGCAGTGCTGAAATAATTATTTTAGACGAGTTTTTATTTAGTTAGTCACATATATTTGGAAATACTGCATGATATTATAACGCGATTTTTGTCCAAAATCCTTTTCGAAACTGGTGCCATGTAAATGTTTTTTTAGTGTCCTAAGCCAACACGGCAAGTTGTTTCAGCCGCGAGCCTCGAATGAGGCCGATTGTCTCTCTAATAACATTATTACTACGGAAAGTTCGCAGGCGCTCGCTCCAGGGACAAGTTGTCTTTTCACTCAATTACATTTGAAGCTGGAGCTTCCATTCGCGATGCGGTTTTGTTTCAGCTGCCGTCCTATTGAAGGATTGAGAGAAAAGTGGGATTTGTTATAACTATCTAATAGTATCCAATAGCGCTTCGTCCTAAACAAAGTTTTAATATTATAGTAGGTATCCAATGGTATGTAAGTCGTCCTAAATAGAGAAAGAGGCTATTTTGTGGCTTTTAGGTATTTCCTATTCAAACTAATAATCCAATTCGTAGTATACTGCCTGCTCACATATGCGATGTAACACCTGTCATATAATTTTATACATTACAACCTGCCATTGAACGCGCGTGTCTACGCATAGAGCCAAAGCTCGCAGTTGGACTTCAGTAAGCGGGTAATGTACCTACTTACTCTGATCATGAGTGACAACTTTTTTAATATTTCAGAAAGTCGAACATCCGAGGAATTGTGTCCACCACGACTTTATTCAACTTTGAATGATATTGTGTTGTCGAAAGTCGCGTGTTTAATATTTAAGTTTGTCACATAAAGTATTCTATTGTATTCTCCTATTGAATCGCAGTTCGTTCCCCGGCACAAAGTCTATGAAAGTAATAAGTGTCATTTCAACGCGTCGGACACTCCCTAAGTTTTTGGAAAGATGGCAGGTTCATAGATTACTTCTCTTAGACTTTGCATCAGAAACCTTTGCCTCACACACAAATCAAAAAAGTTTAAATTAGTAATGGAAAAAATGTGAACCAAGATGCGTTAGTAAAACTTTATTATACTACGTATGTAGTATATGAAATGGTTCCGATCTAAGTAAATAAGCAGACAACGCACAGCCTAAGCCGTTGACGGTAGGACTTGAAATTTGAAACAATTATATTTTTCTTATGTACCTAGCTGACTTTCACTTTAAGTTATGAACGTAAGACGGCTAACTCCATCTAACGCGTTGGCAAGCGATCTATGGACGAGATAAATCGAGTGAGTTTAAGGCGTAGAAAAACACGTGAAACTAGTTTGTGGCAAACAAATTAAATAGACCGAAGTCGTTTCGCCGCGGACTCGGACGGTATACTAGCCTTTTTAAACCACGACCAAAGTGTGCCGTTCGAAAGAGTATAGCAGGAGCCTTTGAAAAATTGCCCCCAGCGTTTTTGGTTCGAAACTATAACCAAACAATGCCTTTTGAAGAGGTAATAGGTACCCTGCACAAAACCCCTGGGGGTGAAAAACACCCGATTAACCCCAAAACTGTTTTATTTATTTTTTCCTAAACTATGAAAGTGAAGAATTTCAAATTTTGTACAAATATTAATGAAACAAAAAGCTATATATTAAAAAAATAAATGCCAAGAAAGATAAAATTACCCAGTATGTTCACAACTTCAAGGGCGCTTAGAAAAATAAAACATACTGGGTAATTTTATCTTTCTTGGCATTAAATTTTTTTTTAATTCCATTCAGAGATCTAACGATAGTAAATGTTACCATACTGAATTGGCCTATCTATCAGCTTAGCACACAAAAAAAATCAAGCATCTACCGCAATAATTCACGTCACCATAAATAAAAATCTCATCGTACTCGGCGATAGATGAAAAATTAAAAAAAAATCATAACTCCAAAAATGCGAAAAATCGCGGAACATACATGGGGGTGATTCAGATAGCCCTCTAGGTCCTCTACTAGCTTCAGTATATCACTACTTCTTGGGACACCTATGTATGTAATATGGGCCTTGTTGCCTGAATTAAATTTTAAAATAAATAAATAAAAGCCTGTCAAATCTAACTAGCTTGCCGTTGGCAGGTGACCACGTTATTTGGCATTTGTGTTTTTAAATACAATTTTATCAAAGTTTTTCAAAATTGTGTAAACAAGGGGATATGTTTTTTTTTTAGAGCAAGATTTGGGTTTTCTTCTGGTCACTTTATAATTTAAGTTTGATATTGTTATTGTTTCTTATTTTTCTGTCAATGTGTGTATTGTGGCAAGCTAATAAATGGTTTATCTATCTATCTTAAGAATTGAGAACAGCTCAATTATCTTCAACTCTAAATGCACTAATTAAAACAGTATTGTAGTAACCATACATATTGTATGAGACGCGCTGCGACTGAGGTCAAAGTGTGGTCAAATTAAGATCAATAGGTTAGGTTTAAATGTCGCTTTTGCAGGTTCACACACTGAGCCTTGTTTTGTACTCAATGTCTTGGAATGAAAACCGGTAAAGAAGAATGTCGTGCGCTCGTAGGTTCTTATTCGTATACATGCTTAGCGCGAGCGAGATGCACGGTCAAATGATAACAAAATTACATCATTTAAATATCTCCTGGTTATGAATTTGATCTGGATTTGTTATGGCTAGTTATGATCAACGTTTTTGGATGAAGAAAAATATCACATTTATAAATAAGCTGTTATTACAATCAGAAATACGCCTCCGGGTATGTTTTGGCGGTATTTGAAGGTAAACAAAACAACAACTATTCATCCAGCTTCTCAATACAAAGTGGGGAGATTCTTTGCCTTTGTTATTGTTACCTCCGCCCTAGATTACATTCTAGAGCCCGATTCTGATTAATGATTTGTGTAGATTTTGATCTTGTTTTGATAAGACCTTGACGATCGCTTACGTGCCAACGACATGACTCTGATTGCATTTTTAAGTGCTCCCCTGCTTACTCAAGTTCGTTTGAAAACCAAACAATAAAAGATGTTAATCATATTACAATTGTTAAACGAGAATCTACCTCTCTTTGTTGTTCACACGCACAGCGGTTCGTAAGCGCGCTACGAAAGGTCTACAAAGCGTAGCATGCTACGGCGTAGGCCGAGGTATGTTTTTGACGTATAATCAGTCTGTGATATTTTTGTTCCATCGAATGTAAAATACTATAGATTATAGATTAAAACATAATTTATTTTTATTACACTTCTCTGTTGCTAAGTTGGGTAGTATATATTCCTATAACTTCACTTCACACGTTCACTACTTATAACTCACATTCATTATAATAGAGTTAATAGTATATCGTGTCAAGGTCGTATCAAAAAAGATCAAAACCATAACAAATCGGTAAATCTGAAACGACCTCAATATACCTCATCATCATCTTCCTCGCGTTGTCCCGGCATTTTGCCACGGCTCATGGGAGCCTGGGGTCCGCTTGGCAACTAATCCCAGTAATTGGCGTGGGCACTAGTTTTTACGAAATCGACTGCCATCTGACCTTCCAACCCAGAGGGTAAACTAGGCCTGTATTGGGATTAGTCCGGTTTCCTCACGATGTTTTCCTTCACCGAAAAGCGACTGGTAAATATCAAATGATATTTCGTACATAAGTTCCGAAAAACTCATTGGTACGAGCCGGGGTTCGAACCCGCGACCTCCGGATTGCAAGTCGGACGCTCTTACCGCTAGGCCACCAGCGCTTCAATATACCTATCGTAAAGTATAGCCAAATGTAACATTTTTATGACCATATTGTAATTATCCTTGTAGGCGACGGGACCTACCAACCTCCGTGCTGCGCGCGTGCTGGCCGGTAAGGATGCCGCGGCCAGCGCGCGCGTCTTTTGTTTTTAAAAAAGTATTTTTCTGCTCTGAGTTTTTTCTTTGCGATTGTAAGCGTCTATGTTTTGTGTTTGCACATTATTTGTATTAATAAGTGTAAATCGCTTCTAGTTTGTATATATTCTGTGTAACTTTATATGTGCTGTGTAAATACTGTGTAAAATAAACTGTACATACAAACTTTTACGCGTATTTTTCGTCATCGGCGGCCCGACATCCTACAAAAGTGGTCAACTTCGAACCGGATCAATATGTTTACGACACCACCAGCCGCAATGATGAAAACACGTAGTGCTGCGCGAAAAGAGTTGCAAGTACCAATATTACACAGTACATTTAACGTGGAAGGTAACAAACAACCGTCGCTGCGTAGCAAAAGTAAGTCTCTTTCTATGTCATCCTCTATTGAGACCAGACGCAAGCGGCTTGAACTAGAGGCAGAGAAACAAAAAGCCGCTATTCAGTTGCAGCTCATCGAGAAACAATTACAGGCGGACTTAGCCGAGTTAGATGAAGAGAACAATAGTAGGCAACAGTCATATGCGGGCTCTATTAGCGATGTCAAAGACTGGCTCGACACACACGAACCACCGCAGCAGGAACTACATGAGGAGCAGCAAGACCACACTAATGGTAATAACTCGGTCGAGCTGCGCCAACCGGCGTTTGTCGCCCATACTCCTGCCGGTAATAAGTCGTCCGCGAGCACACATGAACATGACAACGTAGCCGCCGCCTCTGTAAGTAACATAGAGAAACAAAATGACCGCCAGTCGGCGGTAGTCACTGCTGATAGTGTCGCGATACTAGCGAGCGCTATCAAAGACTTAGCCGTTGCCTCTGCTAATAATAAACCGAATGCAAGCCTACTTAGCAGAATTAGCACTTCGCGAGACCTACCTGTGTTCTCCGGAGACCCGATGGAGTGGCTACAGTTTAAACAGGCGTACATGCAGTCAACAGAGGTGTGCGGTTTCAGCCCGGCTGAGAACATGTGGAGGCTAAGGAAGTGTCTACGTGGTGCTGCAAAAGATGCTGTGTCAGCTCTTTTAATTAGTGCTTCCTCGCCTGACAAGGTCATCGCGACATTGGAACTACAATTTGGTAATGCTGACACTATTTTATTCAAATTGATGAACGATATAAAGAAACTTCGCCCAGTATCGCCCGAGTATCACAGTGATATCGTTGCATTTTCTGTGAAAATACAAAACTTTACTGAAGCGATACGCGCAGTTGGCCGCGAAGTATATATGCATGATGTGACTGTTTCATCAATCGTACTGTCCAAACTTCCACCAGTGCTGATTTCTAAGTGGTCCGATTATAGTTTTGTACAGATAAAGGCAGGCATAAAACCGCGATTGGAGATATTATCTGAATTTCTTAGCCTAGAAGCGGAAAAGATATCGGCCACAGCGAACGCAAGTTTAATGTGCACTATGAATACGCAACACAATAGCAACAAACATGTCACTCGGGCGCAAGCTGTACTAGTGCAAGCGGACAGCCAGATGAACCGCAATACTACTAACGTAAACTGTCAGTATTGTAAAATGTCTGCACATGAACTGACCGAGTGTAAGAAGTTTAAGAAGGCGTTGCGTAAGGATCGCTGGCGATATGTTAAACGCTCTAATGTTTGCTTTAAGTGTTTGCAAGCTCGTCACGGGGCCGAATCCTGCCCTGCTCCCGTATGTGATGTAGATAACTGCGGCGGCGACCATCATCGGTTGCTTCATTTTGTTGGCCGCAACAGCGCTGATTCACCGAGCACGGACTCGATCGAAACTTCGACATCGGCGCCGGCTACTACACCTATCGCAGAGACCGTAAACCACGTGAAGGAGACGGACACTAAAGTGTTTTTGAAGGTAGTGCCAATTAATGTTCACGGTCCTAATGGCGTTTTCAGTGTTAACGCATTTATCGACGACGGATCTTCGGTAACGATGGTTAGCCGCGAGCTCGCCGCCCGCGCTGGGTTGCGCGGGCGCCCTCAATCTATGCTCGTACGTAGTGCGTGGAAAGGTGACGACTCAGTGCATGACACTACAGTGTATAATGTCGATATATCTAGTGAAAATGATGAAGTGTTTAGTATTAAGGCTCGTGGTGTAATAGATTTGGATTTGCCAGAACAAAATGTATCCCATATTAACCTAGAAAAGTATTCTCACCTTAGAGCACTAAAAAATAAGTTGTCACAAAATGTTGATATGAAGCCCGAAGTGTTAATAGGGCAAGATAACTGTCATTTGTTTATTCCTTTAGAGGTATGTGTAGGTAAACGTTTTGAGCCGTTAGCTACCCGAACACCCCTGGGTTGGTCCGTGCATGGCCCAGTGCGGGTTCCGCACGTAGAAAACTCAGCCATGCAAGCACACACGACGCTGCTCTTGTCCGGCGCACCTGTGGTTGAATCTGAACTCAGCCTCCGCGAGTTGCACGAGGTGGTGAAGCGCTCTTTTAGTATAGAGGCCATGGGTGTTACAGGTAAGCCAAGGCAGAACAGCGTCGACGTGTCCGCCCAAGCAAAGCTTGAGCAAACTGCGACTCTCATTAACGGTAGGTGGCAAGTAGGATTACCTTGGAAGGACGACAACTGCAAATTACCCGAAAGCTTTCCTATGGCTTTCAAAAGGCTACAAGGTGTAGAACGAAAAATGGCTGCAAATGAAGAGTTTGCTCAAAGGTATCGCGAGCGCGTTAGCCATTTACTTGATAATGACTTTGCTAGGGAGATGGAGGAGCCGCAGCCGACGCCAAAGACCTGGTACCTTCCTCATTTTGGTGTGGATAACCCAAACAAAAAGAAACTCAGGCTCGTGTTTGACGCGGCCGCTAAATGTGAAGGTATGTCACTTAATGATCACCTACTTACAGGGCCAGATTTACTTTCGTCTCTGTTCGGAATAATGCTTCGATTTCGTGAGAACAGAGTGGGAGTGACTGGAGACATAAAGGATATGTTTTTAAGGGTAAAGATTAGACCTGAAGACCAAGATGTTTTGCGTTTTCTATGGAGAGGTACGCCTAATGAGCCCGTGAAAACATATTCTATGACTTCACTCATTTTTGGCGCCAATTGCGCACCTTTCATAGCGCAATTTATAAAAAATAAAAATGCGCTACGGTTTGAATCAACACATCCTTCAGCCGTCGCTGCTATTTGTGAGCAGCACTATATGGACGACTACATACAAAGTCTACCGGACGAATCTGCCGCGATTGATATGGTAAGGGATATAATTAATATTCACAAAGAAGGTGGGTTCGAAATTCGGAATTTCACGAGCAATAATTTGGATGTGTTGAAAAGTGTGCCTACCGATGCTTTAGGCGACGCCGCTGTGAAATTTAAAATAGGTCAGCAGTACGAAGGCGAACGAACGCTCGGGCTCATTTGGTACCCAGGGACGGACGAACTAGGTTTCGACGTGTCGTTGAAGCGTGTGCCACTTGATATATTAAAAGGTGAGCAAAGACCAACTAAAAGGCTAATGTTGAAAGTTATTATGTCAATATTCGACGTGTTTGGCTTTTTGGCTCCTTTTACTATACAAGGTAAGATAATGCTTCAAGACACGTGGAAATCGCATGTCGGCTGGGATGACACCATTCCTGACGCCACATTTGATAAGTGGCGAAAGTGGCTCGAGCTGCTGCAGGTAATAAACAAAATTCGAGTACCCAGATGTTATCACCAGGCAGCGACAACAGGAAGCGTAGCAATGCTACGAGAGCCGGTCGCTACAAACGCTGCACCATCTCCACTGACGGGCGTCAGCGCAAGTGCTGTTGCAACAAGTTGTGAGTATAATAATCTGCAATTGCATACGTTTTGTGATGCGTCAACAAAAGCAATGGCTGCCGTGTCATACTGGCGATGGAATGACAAGTTTGGAAACATCTGTGTAGCGTTAGTGGCTAGCAAATGTCGAGTTTGTCCAGTCAAGGCATTGACAGTGCCCAGATATGAGTTACAAAGTGCTCTTTTAGCTGCCAGATTAGCAGATACACTGTTGAAAGAGCACAAACTCAAAGCAACGCGAAGATACTTTTGGAGTGATGCCACTACCGTGTTGCACTGGATAAAAAACGACACACGCAATTATAAGACTTTTGTTGCGAACAGATTGGGTGAAATCGACGAGCTTACGCGTGCATCAGAGTGGAGGTACGTACCTACTAAGTTAAATATTGCTGACACAGCCACACGTGAGGTCTACGACGAAACCATTTTTCAAAACGAATGGTTCAACGGTCCTACATTTTTATACGGTGAAGAATCTACATGGCCGCGAGACTTAGTGGAACGAGATGTCAATGTTTCAAATCTAGAACGCGTAACATTGGTCCAAGTAACTGCTCAAAACTCACGTCTTCCGGATCCTCATCGTTTTTCGTCTTGGTTGCGGCTTAAGAGAGCTACTGCAGCGGTTCTTAAGTTTGTAAACAAGTGTAAAAAACTTACAAGCGAAGAGGACTGCGAAACAATGGAAAGAGCGGAGCGTCTTATATTGAAACAAGCCCAGCGAGAGTCTTTCGGTCACGAGATTGCAGCAATAAAAGCAGGTAAGTGTATAGACGCCGGACAACACGCACTACAATTAAAATGGCGATGGGCGGGACACGTAGCGCGAATCACAGACCAAAGATGGACGAAACGGGTAACTGAGTGGATGGGCCCCACTGGTAAGAGGAGCAGAGGGAAGCCAAAAGAACGCTGGATAGACGAAATTCAAAAGAAAGCTGGTAGAGACTGGATCTTGAAAGCGCAGGACAGGAAACAATGGAAACTGATGGAGGAGGCCTTTACCCTAACTGGGGCCATGTGACACTCACTTACATTACAAAAACTATAACTATTTAATTGTTATATAACTGTTTAAATTGTATTTATTTCATGTGTTTAAGTATGTTTTAATTATGTAGTTACATGGCAATAAAGGCTTTTTTATTTTTTTTATTTTTATTTTATTTATTTTATAAGTGTATAGACTGCAATAGCAGAATACGTACCTTATCACCATTTTTAGACGAGTTCGACGTGCTACGATGTGGTGGCCGAATTGACGCCGCACTAGATGTGGCACATGATGTTAAAAGGCCAATCATCCTTGACGGTAAGCATCAAGTAGTGCGACTATTAGCCAAACATTACCATGAAAAGGCTTCTCACGATCAACAGGAGACTGTAGTAAATGATCTCAAGCAGAGATACTGGATAGTGAAACTAAGGTCTACTGTCAAGTTTGTAGCTTCACGCTGCATGATATGCAGACTGAGGAAAGCCAAACCTGAAGTTCCCAGGATGGGAGACTTACCAGCAGCGCGTATGGCTCACCATCAGAGGCCGTTTACATACAGCGGATGTGATCTGTTTGGCCCAATTGACAGTGGGAAGACACCGCGAAAACAGGTATGGTGTACTTTTTACTTGTCTGACGGTAAGAGCCGTCCATATAGAAATAGTTTATACTCTGACAACGGATTCTATGATAATGGCACTTCGGCGGATGGCGGCACGAAGAGGTTGGCCGCGATATTTGTATTCAGATAACGGTACTAACCTGCGGGGCGCTGATTCGGAATTGAAGAAAGCCGTTCAGGAACTAGATGATGAAGTCTTGATAAGAGAAGCTGCGAACGAAGGAATCCAGTGGTCGTTTATTCCACCCGCTAGTCCCCATTGGGGTGGGGCATGGGAACGACTGGTGCGCAGTGTAAAGACTTCTCTAAAGGTAATTTTAAAAGAAAGAGCGCCCAAAGATGAAACTTTGAGCACTCTTATAGCCGAGGTAGAAAATATAGTGAACTGTAGACCCTTAACTCACGTATCTGTTGAACCTGGAAGTGATGAGGCTTTGACGCCAAATCATTTCCTCCTCGGAACGTCGTCCAGCTTACCTGTATTAGGTTGTTTTAATGATAACGACTTACATCTCCGGAAGCAATGGCGCAAGTCACAGCTTCTAGCAGATATGTTTTGGCAGCGATGGGTCAGAGAGTACTTGCCGGTTTTGATTCCACGTCAAAAATGGAACCAAGAACAGAGGCCTCTGCAGGTAGGTGACCTGGTGCTGATAGTGGATCCTGGGGCTCGCCGAAACGTGTGGTTAAAAGGTGTGGTAAGTCAAGTATTCCCTGGAACAGATGGTCGGGTGCGCATGGTTGAGCTGAAAACTAAGTCGGGAACGTTAAGGCGTTCGGCAACACGCGTTGCACGAATTCCAATAGTAAATGAGTGCTGAGCCAGCACTGGGGTGGGGAATGTAGGCGACGGGACCTACCAACCTCCGTGCTGTGCGCGTGCTGGCCGGTAAGGATGCCGCGGCCAGCGCGCGCGTCTTTTGTTTTTAAAAAAGTATTTTTCTGCTCTGAGTTTTTTCTTTGCGATTGTAAGCGTCTATGTTTTGTGTTTGCACATTATTTGTATTAATAAGTGTAAATCGCTTCTAGTTTGTATATATTCTGTGTAACTTTATATGTGCTGTGTAAATACTGTGTAAAATAAACTGTACATACAAACTTTTACGCGTATTTTTCGTCATCGGCGGCCCGACATCCTACAATCCTCATCAAAAAATAGCACCGTCACGTATAGGTTTTTTGGGCGCAAAAGGTAACTATGATGGATGAGTAATGAAGCTAATATAATTTAATATACCTACAGTCTGGAAAAAAAGGGTAGAAATTAAAAATACTGTAGTGTCGTCCCTTTCAAATCAATCTAAGAAAAACGGGACGACACTGCAGTGTTGCCACTTATTAATTTCCACTCTTTTTTGTCAGACTATACCTAAGCTAAGCTCACTGTGTCAGCACGGAAACATGATATGCAAACATTAAACAACTGTACCGATATTCGGAACCTAAAGTAATATATTGAGAGTGGCAACACTGTAGTTAGTCGTATTGTCCTTTTCTAGCATATACGTCCATCTCTCTCCCACACCCCCACCACTTCAGGCAGTTGCGTTTGACAATTTTGACAGTTAGAAACAAACGCAAATTACCTCATTGGCTTGCTGTTTTTCCATCTGGAAGGTCGTGAAGCTAAACTGCTGGTGAGTTTTTGAATTTGTACCCCAGTTTAGCTGACTATATTGAAAAACAGTTTCTAACGGCTTTTGCCGTTCGAAATAAATATTTAAATTTAGTTGTCCGTTAAACTATCTAGCAAATAAAAATGATCCGGAATAGTGATGTGCAAGTGTTTTCAAAGGCTGCCTGCGCGCACCGTGGCTATGCCAATGAAAATACTAAAACACATGGTAGAAAACACATCGAGCTGGTAAAGCGTGCACGTGTCACCATTATAATTTAATTTTATTAAGTCTCTTCCGAGTCTTGTTAGTTTAAATCTTTGTGTGTGTATAATAACGGTTGAAATTATATAATACTTAAATGGTGATGTGTGGAGGTATACCCTTTCAAGTGATTTGTGTTTTCGAATACGAATGGATCGGATAGTTAATACGTGTTACGTAGAACCTACGTATTAAGGTAGAAGCTTATAGACGTGTACGTTTTTTATCTGTCCAAGTATCTATCAGCAATTTATCTTTTTATCCCGTTCCGGGTTAATATAATATTGCAAAATTAATTTTTTGGTAATAAACTTGCTGATAAATAACGTGTACCCGAATAGGAGTCGACGATATTTCCGCTCTAAGGGACACAAGGTAACGAACAAACCTACATCGCAAACATTGCATTTATTTTTGTGGAAAGTGAGTACTTCGGCAGTACATAAACTTAAATCTGACTAGACATAGAGAGAGATTAGCATGGCTCTGCGCAAGAATGACATGCGAATTCGTGAAGTATTTTCACTCTGTATCTATCAACTTATATCTCTCCAACTAGATCTTTGATTTATGTAGGTAGGTACCTACTTAACTATATAACTTAGCAGGTACTTACAGCTTTAAAGGTTAAGGAAAAGAACTCTTGCATGTAGGTGCTATATGTGCTTGTGTTATTTTGAATTTGAATAACTTGATTATTAATTCTATACGTAACTACATACAAGAGGGTCAATTCTTAAGCCTACTTACCTACCTACATAAATAGTACACTTAAATTAAACGTTTCAAATAAAATCGGAAGCCTGTGACATGGAAGGGCATTAACGATACGGGAATCTTTAGATTGATTCATTGACGAAGACGCATGGTTTGGTTCATATTGTCAAATTATATTAGTTAACTGTAGAGTTAAAGTTTAGTTTTGGCAAATCTGCGCGTCACCGTGAATGACACTTTCTAAAAGTGCCTGTTAAAGCCGGCGTAAAGCCTTTCACCTTGTCGAGCAAGGAACCCGCAACTTAGGGAATATTACCCATAAACTCAGGGTATTTGATTTGAATGATACTTATTCTTAAACTTACGTTTGTTATGGTTCCACCTGCTAAGGTGCGCCTAAGAGAATCTTTTATTCGTTCACAAACTAACGTCAAGTTATTTGTGATGAAACCAATATATTATGTACCTATCTAAACCTGCGCAAGGCTGCCATGTTTACACCTGCGTAAGGTGTGCCAAAAGAATCTTTGATTCGTTCACAAACTAACGTCAAGTTATTTGTGATGAAACCAATATATTATGTACCTATCTAAACCTGCGCAAGGCTGCCATGTTTACACCTGCGTAAGGTATGCCAAAAGAATCTTTGATTCGTTCACAAACTGACGTCAAGTTATTGATGATGATATTATAACCTATGTAAGCCTGCGCAAGGCACGTCAGACATATTCACAGAAATATAAATGATATGGTCATAACACAGGCGTGCGAGTAGACCACAATCACAAAAATATTACAAAGATTAAGTTGTAAATATCTCTTTTTAGAGAATGTAAAAATGGTTTAAAATAATGTTTTGGGTAAAAATCAGTCGAAATAGGCAAGGCTTCGTTATTAGAGTTTTCATTTTTGTTTACCAGTCTATTTCAAGGGTCCCGAACACCCTATTGGCTAAACCCGAAATTGGGCTAATTAACTGTGGTAAAAGTGAAAACTGCTTTCCATTTACATAACATTTCTAAAATTATAATAGGTAAAATAAAAACCTAAGATTCCAGGCCTATCTCGACTCATTTTTATTTTAAAGATGGAAAAAATCTTTGCACCCTAATATAAAATTGTGGTCTGGAGACGCTAAGCCTCATAACTTGGGTGGCATAGATAATACTAAGAGATTTAGTCACCTAATTTCGACTATAAGCCCAGGCAGAATATTGATAATTAGAATAAGGAGTGGTCAATCCTCCAAGGTCCATACAATCTGTGGACTCTAATTAAATCAGGCTCGGTAAGCTCACGACACGACAGAGCTTACGATTCCATTCTGAAATAAGCTATGTTTACAATATATATTACCCATGGTGTGAAACAAACAGCCTGCTCAAGGTGTACAAAGGGTCCGTTTAACGGCCCTATAAACATCTACAAACCTTTGAAGTCTAGGCCTGCTACAATATGACAGACTAGAAATAAATACATATGATCCCAATGTAAGAGCAGCTCACAGTTGCATAAATTATATTTGGCTGGAGAGCACTTGTCTTTCAGTTAACATGTTTACGAGTACCTACCTATGTACACGACATGACCAAGGTTACCTACCTTTTTACATAATTATTATATCCCTGACTGCCATGGTATATTAGGAAAATTATCATGTGCTGGCGGTGCTGCACAAGCATGTTTGAAATAAAATATACAAAACTGGCCTAACGGGCGTTTATGAATTATGTATTTTACACCCTTGTGTCTGTATTGTGACCCTGGAAGTTTTAAACCACCTGTATCGTAAGTGCTCCTATGCACGGATTAAGTTTATAATAAACTACCCATGCCCTAACCTCAAGGGCAAGTGCTTCTATGCACGGACCAGATACTGTTGTCACTTATTTCACTTATCATGACTTGTCATAGTTTGATACTACACGTTTAATAAATTTAAGACCGTGGAATGTACCCACTACAAAAGGTTTTTAAAAATAGTGACTGAATGGTTTGTACGAACGGTTCTAGCACAGTTTCTGGGCGGTCACGTCTAGGGCATGACCCTCTAGTTCTCAATTTATACAAAATTATAGCATTGTGATACTGTTCGCTTTGCACAATAAAATAGGGGAACAGGAGCACGCCTTGCGAAAAGGCGAAGCTATTTTGAAACGCAAACCTTTCAAAAATAGATTGAAATATATAAATAATTATGTTTTTGGTGTGGAACATGTAATTGTACACCCAAACAAATGCAATCATTTATTATATGTTAGCAAAACTCTGCCAAAGTGTTAGTCTGTCTCTACAGTGTAACCTGAAGGCATGAATGCACATGAATCTCTTGAAACATGGTGGATTAACTAATTTACACCCCGTCTGTGTCTTGCTCCTACCAAATCCACAAGTTGAGGACCTCAACCTATCTAGGCACCCTTCTTGCTCGAGACCTGAAAAAATAATCTCATGCAGTCAAGTGTCGGAAAACCAGGTCCACACTCTTAGCACTACCGTGAATATATCTAAGAAGTCTGTATACTGCCTTCCAGGAGGCGGGATGTTAATAGACTAGCCTATATAGTAGGCCAGAGATATAGTATACAAAAGCACACTGGCCCAAATCCAGTAATATTATATGCACTTCAGAATACAAAATAATTGACTATTCTGCGTATATTTGATATCAAAAAGTTACAACTACCTACCCTTAGGTCATAAGGAGGATAAATATACATAAATATCAAATATATTCGACAAAGTGTTGACCCTAGCATTGGATAAAATAGAGGTTCCTCTTAAACGGCATCTGCGCTGTTGGCTTTGGGCCCACGGGTGCCCGGCAAAAGGTCGGGGACCCCATGGTTCCGCACAGTTATTGCAAATAATGTAAAATCACAAAATAAACACAAATTTTCATTTTGGTTAAAAACACATATGCGATGAGCGAAGGTTTCGAATTAAGTACCTTATTCTTAATCTGGAAAGAGAAGACTGAATATTCAGAATTAAGCTATGTCTATGAATGGTTTACATCAATTAAGCCACTTTAGCGTTCAGAAACAATCAAGTTTATGTCTACTAGTAGGCACCAGATAAGGTAAACTACTCATACTGCATATATAGACAATAATGAGTACAATTAAGGTCACTTGATGATAGCTAAACATGAACATAAGCAGAATGAGCTGCACCTATACAAATATCATTGATAAAGCTCTGTGGCAATTCTACATTTACCATTTGAATGCCAAGAGCACCAAAAAGCGTCGTAACTAGTGCCCACATGAGTATTATGATATGGCTTAAGCTCTCAAAGTAACCTTCACAATTTTAAGTAAGGTTTGTTTAGGTCCATTAGCTCGCGTTCGCGTTAGTAAAGCGTACAAACGATTAAATGCATTTTATAGCTATAACCAAATAAATAGCTCACACTGGCTCACAGTCATTAAAAGAATTCAGTAAAATCATTAAAAGTATTCCCTATGATATTTTATTAAGTACCTACCCAATATTAACTTTGTGGGTAGTGATAGTGATATAACGAATATTTAAAATATTCGTCTACTTAATCCTGAGGGATTCTGGAAATAAGAAAGGTCTTGTCCTTGTTATATCCTGCAACTGCTTACCTTACTAGATAATTATTATCAAATTTGTCAATAATTGGGAGTTATAAATAAAAACTACTCGAGTACTTTATGATTTTTATCTTTTCATATTTTAATTACATCACTCCATATCACAGATGTTGTATGCTCCCTGAAGAGTAGACTGACTTATCTTCTTTTACATAGTCTCACATACATATAATTAAGTACTATAGCACCCTTGTGGTGACTCGCTATTTTCGTTGAAAATTTATAAGTACCTACATTAAATACGTATATAAAATGGAAAGTTAGTATCATAATATAATGGTATATAAAATTGTATGCTTTACTAAATACCTCTCTCCTCACATGTATTAAAATAAAGGGTGTACTACATAATTAATTAATTAATTAAACACTCCTAATATAATAATATTACATATACATAATATGTAAGTACATGTATAATCACATTGGCTTGGCGTCTTCCCACCACCAGGCGATAACAAACACGTCTCAATATATTACTTTAGGTTCCGAATATCGGTACAGTTGTTTAATGACAGCGTTTTACACAAAAATAAAACGCTAATTAAATAACTTACCATATTCGGAACCTAAAGTTTTAATCCTGCCTGGTGTAAATATGTATAATTTTGAGACAATGAGGTAATTTGCGTTTGTTTCTAACTGTCAAAATTGTCAAACGCAACTGCCTGAAGTGGTGGGGGTGTGGGAGAGAGATGGACGTATATGCTAGAAAAGGACAATACGACTAACTACAGTGTTGCCACTCTCAATATATTACTTTAGGTTCCGAATATGGTAAGTTATTTAATTAGCGTTTTATTTTTGTGTAAAACGCTGTCATTAAAACTCGTTCCACTTGTATTTATGCGGCTACCTGTCAAACTAGATCCCTGCGTTTACGAATACAATTATATATACATATCTAACTTAGAAAGTTCTTACCTGAAAAGCCTGCTTTGAAAATACCACTTAAGTGCTCCGTATAAGCGTGTGTGTGTTATCTCCAGGTGCACCTGTATATGTGTGTGTGTAAACGCGTTTTCTCCAGGTACGTGTGTGTAATGTCAACATAATCTTCCGCGGTAATGGAACACTCGCGCGTAATACAGCGAAAGCGGCATTTGGAATTTACAATCTGTTTTCGATTTGATATTGATGTCATATATTATTGTTGTCTAATCATGATCATGTGATCATAATCTGTTAACTGGCACTACTAGCGACGTTTTACACGTTTAAATATTGCAAATGATTCAAAATGATTCAATAACAATAAATACATGGCGTTATTCATAAACTTCGTCTTAGAATAACACTTTAAAGTGTACTAAAAACCAAGCACAAGTTATTTTTAAAAGTAGCTAAACTGTTGGTCAGTTTGAGGAGTACAGCCTACAGTTTTTATTGCTCCTGTTACAGGTCCCACCCGGTATATCAAGATCAGACGCTGAAGGTTCGCATGCCACTTCCGGGGCTTACCTCGCGAGCTTACTTTTCCACGTAAGGCGGAGCTGTTATAGTGGGCTTAGTTTACAATTCTATATTATCAGGAGCGGGCGATCGATATTTTGAAGGCAGGGTACTCGATTATAAAAATTTGTTACCAATATCCACATAACTACACGGTGATTCACGAGGCTTGAGTATGACCAACCCTGCATACACAGTACAACTTTATGTTTTCAACTTTTGAAAAAAATTACGTGATAATGATAAGGAACAGTATTATACAGCTTATCATCTAGTAGTGAATGCGTAGCGTTGTTCCTGATCATGGCTCCTGATCTAAAGTCTCCGTCAGTTGAAGTTGTGAACAATGTAAACAAACCTTGAATTTAAAACGCCTTTGATTTCCATTTTCCCTTCAAAAACTTGCTCAATCCGTGTGGTAATCAATCAATACTTACGACAACTGTGTCCTGAACTATAAAACAATTAACAAGTTATAGAATATGGATATTTCATTGAATGGTTTGTTTACATTGTTAGCAACTTCAATTGACGGCGACTTTACCTATTATTATAAAGTCTACCATATTGATCTTACTTGAATGTTCATGTCAAATTCCATTTTATTTTAGAATATCGTTTTAACATGAGAGCGTAACTTCGACTTGATGTAATTTTCATTTTAATTTGACATCAGTCACCGGCCCCTCAAGCGGGCACTTTTCCGAACGTGACGCTTCTTATCAATAACAAATAAATAACTGATATTTAAAATTCGAATCCTATTCCAAATGGGAATAATCGGTTATTTGTACGAAAACATTTTTATTTAGTGTACTTTAAAAAAAAACGTATAATTGGCAACACATGTTTACATACATTAACTTTGATCATTAGGAGCCACCGCCGCCGGTAAAATTTCAAAACAAATATGCTAAGTGAAGTTAAATAGCTTGTAAAGGGAAATTGAATGCGTCCGCGGTCCGAAATGACCGCTGGGGGCCCACAACTCACAATTGCTGTAGGTACACATACTCGTATGGAGGTATACATAAGTTGGCCAATAGTTATACAGGTTAAAAATGGGGTTTACCTTTGTTTTGTCGCCAATTTTTCTGTAGATTTTTGTTTCACAGAATTTTTTTAAGTAATTTCATATTGCTAAATAATCATTACAAAGAATATTTAATTCAAACAATTTTAGTTGAACCGGCCCTTTAGTTTAGGAGTGAAACAATTTAGTCCAACCCAATCGCACAAATTACCGAACGCCAAAGTGGTTGAAGTGAAATAGTCCGCGACACGTAAATCTTGCAAACTTGGCGCGCTGCCGGCGCCGAGAAATAATCCCCTATTAGACGAGGCCGATTCGAATTTACCAATTCTTTAAAGTTTTTGATAAATACATACATAATAAATAAATAATATTATAGGACATCCTTACACAAATTGATTAAACCCCACAGTAAGCTCAAAAACGCATGTGTTGTTGGTACTCAGACAATGATATATATTTATAATATATATATTTATATTTTTATTTGTATTAAATAAAAATAAAAGTACATTCGTAAACTACAAGACGCTTTCTAGAAAAACCGATGTAACTACCACCTTTGAGTACACTCGCAATACATGTTTCTTAGGCTATGAAATTGACAGTCAACTAACACATAGCGCGCATATTGATAAATTTTGTAATAGATTAGCATCGGCAAATTAAGCATTGTTGAAACTAAAGCCTCTAGTTAACACAAAAACTTTAAAAACTGTATACTATGCCTATGTTCAAAGTGTACTAAATTATGCGATTACCATCTGGGGAAATGCAGTGGATGTAAAGCGGGTATTGATTCTACAAAAACGCTCGATTAGAATAATATGCGGGGTAAATTGGCGCACATCTGCGAGATCCTACTTTGTGAAGCTGGAAGTAATGACGGTCATATCATTGTTTATGTACAACTCTGTACTAGAAATTCACAAGAAAGCAAGCACTCTACTTAAGCGTTCGGATTGCCACAATTATAATACGAGGAACAATAGCAAACTAATACTTCCATCACTAAGATTAAAAAAGTGTCAAAAACAGGGATTTTTTATAAAAATAAAGCTATTTTTTAAACTGCCCACAAATGTCACGGATTTACCTTTTAATTTATTCAAAAAGACAGTCAAGACTTTTTTCCAAAACCATGCCTTCTATTCGATTACTGAATATCTGTCTTTACAAAATATTTTAATTGACGCAAATTGTAAGTAGATTATAATTAGTATCTCCAGAATCGCGGAAATGTCAAATTTGACAGGTTAGATCCTAAAAATATCGTTATCATATCTTGGTGATGTCTAAAAGATATCTTATAGATATCTATTTCAAAATCCGAATCGGGCCCACAGTTGGTGTAACTGTGAGTGAGATGATTCCACATCCAGCGCATTTCTCTCGCACCAATCAGCGTGAGCTATCGTCAAGTTCATATCAAATCTATATTAAAACCGTAACAAGTTGTTAAGTCACAATGACAGTAGCTGCAATGATATGTAGCCCCGGGAAAAGGTGTACGATTTTGAGAGTGATGAAACCCAACTAGTACAGTAGCAGGTCCGCTGACGGATTTGCAAATCAATCGAGATAACTGTCTGTTTTATCTGCGCCATAAAGACGAAAAGTGGGGAGGGTCAGTTTCAAGCTAGGCCACGTTCGTTCTGAGGACGTCAATTCCGACTACCTACCCTACTCCAACATGTCGGAAAATTCCGTAAAGCAGCCATAATAAGATGATAGATGGAGTTTATTTTGGAATAATCCAAAACAATTTTGTCAACAACACTTATTTCTTTAGTAAATACCTAAGTACCGAACACTTAATGTATCATCAAGTCGATAAAGTTTTTTTTTTTAATATAGTTCTCACATAGGATTTAACTCGAGAGATTTTATAACATTGTCACAGGTTTTTACGTTTTAAAATTAAAGGAATAACTTCGGTTTTAAGACAACTTACCTTCTACATTACTCTACATACTTCTGCTACTGTTGCCGCAGCCGCCACATGACGACGCTGCGGTAATATTCTATTTGTCCCCGTTATCCGGCTTGTCGTGAAGCCCGGGCCATACTGTGAGATTGAATTTGGCTCGGGATCAGATCATGTTTGAGGCACAGCCGCTTGCCGCTGTTAAAACCTAAGCCATCAAGGTATTAACATCTTTATTAAGGATTGAAACTTGATGCGTTACTTTGTGCGTCGTTTTACCGAAAAGGTAATATCACACATCCGAATGCATTGTGTGATATTACTCGCGATGTAATCCGATAACATAGTTTAATTTCAAGATTAAAACCGTAACAAATTCGCAACCCCACTAGTTTTAGATTTTTTTTTTTTTTTTAATAGTGTAATTAGAACCTCTATTATAAAAACTGGATAAGTGTATCGTGTCCCTCGCGAGCTGTAAGTGCACGAGCGACGTAATTTGCCGCCCGCGGCTCGTTCTGATTGGTCCGCGAGCGCCGAAGCCAGTTCTGTGCAAACCTGTATGCCATGACCTCGGTGCCAGTCTAGTGACCGGCCAAGTTAAGCAAATGTCCTTGACGGCGCATAAAGAAATTCAATGCGCTAACTATATACCCGCCACTTTCATATGAAATAATTAATGCTCAACGACGATGACGACGAAAGATCGAGATCTCTTCTTAACGCTAAGGCGCATTGACACCGACTCATAATTACAAATATTCCTTCAAAATTGATTCGCTTCCACAGCGAAAACTATCTCTTGAGTGTAGATCGCGCAACACGAATAACACAGCAGCAGCCCGTCCTAATGCCCGCGCGGTCATTACTCACGAACCTCTTACGATATGAAAGAGTTCCACTTGATATATCGTCCTGAACTGAAGCGACGAAATTAGAGAGACCTGCAATTAATCTTACGATGAGAACTTTATTTAACTTGTATGTTGCAACGCCTTTATTTTTACCATTGTAACTCAGTTTCTTAAACTCTTTTACTTATTCTTGCTGACTAATCGTTTCTAGAAAATGCATATAGAAACTTACACAATATATGGCAATGTGACTTCGTTTGCTCCTGTCATCGCAATACATTTTTACTTTTCGATTGGCATTTGTCGATAAACTACAAAACAAAGCTATGGCCACTCATCTGGTCAATGAAAATATTTACCCGCCTTTGCGTTGCGATGCCGGGCAAAAATCTTATGGTTCTAGAGTTAGACCAAGAAAAGTCTGCAGCGATTTTGATAGCCTAAGCAGTGCAAGTGTTATTTTAAACGTCAAACTTCTATGAAATTGTATGACGTAAAATAACACTTGCACTGCGTGGGCTATCAAAATCGCTGCAGACTTTTTTTGGTCTAACTCTACCTATGTTGATAACTTACCTTACTTACCTACGTTGTAAACTTCAATAGTAGGTATTCTAGGTAAACGCACGAATCAGTAACTCAGTTACCAAAGTCCCAACCAACCAAATAAGAGCCTGTGCTAGGTGCAGAAAATTGTAAAGTAGTTTAATATTCTAAAGTTAGGTGAAGTTGGCCGCAGCGGTGCGACGCGACGCAAGTCGACTCAACAAGTCGCATACTGATGCCCGCAACTATTCAAATGAGATAAACTCACGAACCAACAAACTTGGAGGCAGCCGTGAAAAGTTTATTTTTAAAGATGTTAGTAGAAGTAAGGAGTTACTGATTATAGAAGAAGTGTAAAGAATAAAAAAATGTACATAGAGCAAACGCTACCTTTTTTTTATATAATTGTTAGCACGAGAAAGCAGAACAAAACTCATTGTTTTAAAATAATGATGATGATACCTATCCGCCCAGACGTGTCCGTTGACGGCGACATCCAGACAAATCAGTAGGTACTTAATGCGGTAGGTATATATTTGTACGTGCATCGGCCGGACTTGCAAATGCTTGCGAGTGACTTGCGAAACGAGGCTTTTATAATAATAATGCAGGTCCGGCGAATAATATTATAATTTAAACATCTACTTGCATGCTTTTATGGGCTCTACGGTACCGTCATTAAGAGCCGCGTACGCCTTAACAAGCGACTATGCCGGGAATTTATTGGGACGTTTTTATTACCATGACACATCGCCAAGCATACATGCTAATACGGAGGGTTTGTGGAACCGCACGCTGCTCCGGTGGAGGAGCGAGACGGCGCTATGTACGTATATAGCTACGTCCCGTTCGTTCACTGGAGCGGAGACATACGGAATGCGGTTTGTGGAACCCACCCGTTTATGCTTCGCGGCGACATTTCATGCAGAACGAGGTGGTAAATGAGCTGCAACCGACCTTTCATTGCGCAGTAAACTTATTAGAAGCGGTAAAGATGCCGGTTCGATTCCGGCCTCGGCCACCGGTGGGCTTGGTCACTTTTCTTTAGTATAATAATTTACATGTAATTATGTATAGTAGTGTGCGTCCTAGGAAAGCATACCAAAAAAAATATTTATTCAATTTTTTTTTCTTAGTTACTATAACAGCTTAACTAAAGAATTAGAAAGTTTTGTTTCAATTCAATTCAATTCAACTTTACGTTTTGTTTATAAAACGAATGGGTTATAACTTATTTTAATAATAAACGCCATTTATCAAAACAAATATATTTAAAGGGGCTAAACTTTAACAAATCGAAGAATATGGATCTCGGATATGGATAGTTAGAGCGGTTTCGCACTACGTCCAATCCGATCTCCGTCATCCGATTTCGGAAAGAAATCAGACGGATCTAGTGCGTAAATTACCATAGAAATAGTTCTACGGCTACTTCGGACCATATTTTCAAGGGTTCGGATCGGATTCGGATCGGATGTAGTGCAAAACCGCTCTTATCGCTCAAAGTGTATAACATTCCTTTATGTTAGTTTTGAATAAAGTTGAGGAATTTATCGGATTGACGTAAATAGCGGTAGCCAAGTGTAAGTACCTAAATAGTCTTCAGCAGGCAAATAATATGATTAGATAGGTAGATACTGGTATAATCCTTCCTAGAGGATTATTCGACGTTCGCAAGGCCTCATGGCTGGGCCTCTCCGAATTTAAGGGGAGAGAAATTTAAAAGTAGCTATACCTACCTTTACAAAACACCTCTGCGGTACCTACCTGTACCTATACCTATCTCCAATTTAGACCGATATTCTAGAAAACTGCATTGCATGAACGTTCTTTTAGTGGTTTTAAATTTAATTTAGTGAAAACATAACTCCAAGTAGCTTTCCGTGACTGGAAAAGTTTTAAGTCTCCATAATGTTTAAAGTACCTATGTAGATACTTTTACTTGTTACTTTAATACTTACTTCTCGTCCAATTCGCACTCAAACATAACTTTCCTTACTTATGTAATTATCTCGTGTGCGCAACAAACCAAATTACGTCGAAATTAATGTAATTTGTGGAGAAAACAAAGCGAACTGAAGCTGCATATTAATTTACTGTTGTTTTGTAGATCTAGAGTATCTAGACTCGTATTAATAATGGTCTGCCAGAATCAGAATGTAAAACTAAAGGTAATTTAATAACAAAGAGCGTCAGTACAACGCATGTATTTTTAATTCAACCTCTAATTGAAACGAGACGTACCTACGTATTAATGTTATGAAACTATTTTAAAAGAATTTTTAAACTTAGCCTTAACCAACAGAGTGCAAATAATTTTTGATTTATTTTCAAGCAATAGGTGATGTATTGTGTATAGGTATATATAGGCATCAAGTTTATGTTTGCACATATTGCATGGTTAGTCTATTTATTTGTTCTTATTCTATGTATTACCCCCTTCACTCGAGTCGACGCATGTCTTTACCTTCCTGTTCGATTTTTTTGTCTTCCATAATCTCGTCATTCAGTTCCTGTTTTAGACACCAGTCTTTATTTCACTTGTCTGTGATAAAACCAAATGTACGTTTACCAAAATTATGCTCCCACAACGCGAGTGTGTCCGCTATATCCATCCGGCGCGCTCGACTTTAAAATTAACATGATTATTCAGAATAATAAATTCGGAGCTACAGGTAGATTATAATGCAGGGCTGCTATATGTTAGTACAAGCGAATGCTCAGCTCGGCGTAGCTGAGCAGGTTGAATGCTTAGAAATAAAGGAAAAGTGGAAAAAATTACTGTCTCGGGGGTAAATTACGTCTACCTCACGTACACCACAAACTTGCGTACAAGTATACCTGCCACAAGTACAATCAGCAAAACTTTAATAACATGAAGGAAAAAATACAACATTGAAGGATATTAAATGTACTCGTATGTGTGTCTGCAATACCGTAGCTCTAAAATCTCTAATAGCTGAGGTGCAAAAGTAGAGACACTACTCGTATATCGAAATGGAACTTAGCTTATTAGACTAGAATCGCCCACAACATCTACCCACTTCCATGTACTTAAATATGTACTTACCTAGTTGTGGACCTTGTGGTGCTCTGCTAAATTCTTAAATGCGATAGAAAGAACTCCCTCTAATTGATAGCTCCCTTGTTTTTGCTAGACGGATCGGCAGATCAAAGCTCTCACCAAATCAAACCTCGCTCTCACTAATCAGATTTGTCCTGGCAGTATATTAGTATATTCCTGTGCATTTCACGTATATTAGTATATTCCTGTGTATGTCACGTGTAGTAATCCCTGCAGAATTTAGATTAAAGCGCAACGTTACCCATATAGGTGTGCTTAATTGATTATATGACAAACATTCGTGCTTATATTCAATCAGAGCGTCTCGTAGATATATTGCACGTTGAACATACTAGATTTCGAGTTAACATTGAGTCAGCTATAGTTACTTTATATTTAATATTGACTATGTACATTGTCGCACAATTACGAAGCATAAAAAAACATTTGCCACAGTTTTATTTGCTGAGGTCGTAAACCTTTTATATATTATATTTTACGTCATTGTGAAAGATGTTATTGCAAGTTACATTACGTACTTTACATTACTAATACATAGAACATGATTTGAATTTGTCGCTAAATAAATTCCCGACAAGATAATCCTTCCACCTGTACCGAATCTCACTTTAGCGCACTTTAACTAAATGCAGCCACTTTTGACTTGAATTAGTACTGACTAGCTGGGAATGTATCTTCTTTTGACTAACATTTCCAGCTAAATGTAACGCTGTCTGCCTTTGTAGGTACGTTTAGGAATGTTGGATCCTAGACACGTTCCATGTTGAAGTTAACTGCAAATAAATTAACATTTCTGGCTTTCGGTGTTGGCTTGAAAGACAACCTTGTCTGATAAATTACAGAAATTGAGGTGGGTGTGTTAGTTTACCTAAAACAGTAATAATTTTCTGTAATTTTGTAAAATATAATCAATTGTAAAGCCTAATTTTTAATACATGTGTTTAAAATCCGTGTAGGTTATATGCCCCATAAATATATATTAAGAACGTATAATAAATACAGTAATAATTTTCTGTAATTTTGTAAAATATAATCAATTGTAAAGCCTAATTTTTAATACATGTGTTTAAAATCCGTGTAGGTTATATGCCCCATAAATATATATTAAGAACGTATAATAATTTAAAAAATTAGCGTCATCTACTCAGTGCAATGTATGTGCTACTAAACTAAAACTTCCCTTAAGGTTTCTCACAATTTGCCAAATACAAATACAAATACAAATTATTTATTTGCCAGTATACAGTGATATGTAGATGGTGACTTAAAATTAGAAGTACAGTGTACTCTACTCACAATTGAGCATGCAAAACTTATCATAGGTACATAATGTCATGCGATCAAATTAAATGTCACAACAATCAAATTAAATAATTAAAGTAGCAAAAACCACAATTAAATAAATTACAAATCATTAAGTCAACCAAGCTGGATAAATTATTCCGAGGCATTTAAAATTACATACAATTAGTCAACATCATACTCGTATTCGTCATTATTCATATTCAAGAAGTCACTTACGGAGTAAAAACATTTATTTAATAGCCATTTAGATAATAATTTTTTAAACTGCTTAGGCGTACAATTTCTTAAATCGCTCGGTAACTTATTATAGACTTGAATACCCATACAGTACGCATTATGCCTAAATATTTGGGTCTTAGCAAGAGGTAAATGCAGCCGTGTTCTATGTCGTGTTGACCTTGGGAAGACCTGGGCATGGGTAGGGAAGATATTAGGATGCTTATGAACAAATAGTGCCATCTCTTTGATGTACATGCATGGTAAAGGCATGGTAAAGCTTTGGTTTCCTCCGATAGCGGTGCCGTCATATAGCGGCCGTCTCCATACAAATACTACGACATCCATATTTAGCCGTATTATTTAGTATGGAGACGGCCGCTATATGACGGCACCGCTATCCTAGGAAAACCGATCTTAAAGGCCTGCTCAATTTTAAATCGACTTAATTTTCAGCTATACCCCACAACTGTTTGATCAGCTATATTAATTCCAAACACGTGTCGCGTAGGCAAGAGCTCCACAAAGGCAAGATTAACACATTGATTGTGAGGTGATGCATAGGTACCTACCTATTCACACTCGGCTCGGGGCGACACGGACCACTCATTATAGACGGAGTGATTGTATGTCGCAATCACGCGCGTTAAGGTGACAGTCCATTTCCAACCGCAGCTGCACTACTGTTCATTTTACTATGGAAATTGACAGTAACAGCGACGCGTTCAGTACCAGTAGTGCAGCTGCGGTCAGAAATGGAATGTTACCCTTACACGTTACGGTGTCCCGTCATCGTCAGCAAGAACATCCCACTAACCAGGGGTTAACCGATTAAACCGTTAACGCATTGTCAAATTGTACTGGTATCCATGGTAACTCCAGGTTTAATCGGTTTACCTCGGGTTAGTGAATGGTGCAAGTGACCCTTAGTGGTAGATTTATATAAATGGAGTAATGATTATGATGATGTTGATATAAATGGCGTAACTCGCGGTCGACACACAAATGCCCTTGAGGCCAATTCAAACGTACATTTTAACGACAAAATGATGTCATTAAACTATTAAATGGCATTTCGCTCGTACTTGTCCGTATGTATTGGCGAGAGCGGGATGCACGGGCGCCTGATAACAAGATGTAAGTTAGAATTGGCCTCCTTATCTAATTATCTTATTAATTTGTTAATTTAGTTTGATAATGACCGCTCATTTCTGTTGCATCCACATTTTACGCATAGGTATTACCTATTTAACTATCCTATATTAATTAAAGTTGCATACCATTATATGGTGCTACTGGCGATGCCTGTAGTATTCTTTTACGTAAAAGATTGCCTAGCTAGGTAACCTCGGCACCTTTTTAGACTCTTCATCTGAGGAGGGTAGTCTATGTGTGCGATGTGTGGGGGGAGAGGACATAACGCAATGAACACAGCCTTTGTTTCAGTAAATACCATCGCGCCATTAGGACCTCGCCTCGCCATGATAACATGAACCGATTACTTTATACACTTAATACTATAGTATTGTATCATTTTACACACAGGGTCTGTAGTCACAAAAACGTAGATGTCATATATATTTAGTAGTAAGTGGTGGTACTTAGTAAATTTTAGTATTTAGCCCCTTTTCCTTGTCTGCACCTCCCAAGGTGGCTACCGCGAATATTGAAATTAGAAAATCGTCTATTTATGTAGGTATTTGCCTTTCTATTTCTTTTGCATATTTGAACAATAGAGAGAACCATGCGTGTAACGTGCATAAGCTATCAAATATCTGGGAGACCGAGCTTTGCTCGGTAAACATATAAAAACTCAAAAATGAGCGTTTTTCCAGAGATAAAACCTAGCTAAATCGATTTTTTGCCCCCGAAAACCCCCATATACCAAATTTTATCGAAATCGTTAGAGACGTTTCTGAGATCGCCGAAATATATATATAAATAAATAAATAAATAAATAAACAAGAATTGCTCGTTTAAAGGTATTAGATTTAAAGGTATTAGAAAAGATAGTAATTAATATTATTACCTATCAGTTTAACGTGAATGAAACTCACACAATTTGATTTTGCCTGGGGCTACATACAAACATTACAGTGTTTAATAAACCTATAGCCTTCTTGTTACTGCCACTGATATGTTTATTGTGACAACATATCATATCTGTTAGTTCGCCTCCGGTGCGCATACACGGGTGCGCAAATAAAACAGCCCTTCTGCTTGTTAACGGCTCTATCGAGTGGGGAGAGTGGGATGAGACCCGGGCCGCGGGCTGCACACATTCGCAATATGTTTGTTTCGATAGTGAGCTCTCTTATACCTGGACCATTTTAATTTTCATGATATGGCCTACGTTCTGTTACTGCAACAGTAAAACTATGTAAACGGATTAAATATATCTCATACTCGTTATTAATTTAAAATAAATCCCAATGTTTAGATCGCTGTAAAGCGTTCGTGGTCAACGGAAGATGTCTAATCGAGTCTGTCTCGAGAACCCGCAGTCTTTTAATTTAGTGTAAGTCATGTATTTTTTAATTTTAATTTTATTTTTAATTTGTATTGTATATTTTGACATGTGTTTTTGACATTAAAGATATTGAATTGAATTGAATTGTCTCTGTTAGATAAAGTGGTACGTACGTAAGCTTCATGAATAATATCGCTGGACAACCCACCTTACCCACGCTCCGGGCCCACTAATACTTCCCCCGGAGAAATCTTTCCTCCAAGGAAATTACTGCTACTGTTATTTTTCTATTGTTTATTACAGTTTTATCCTTATCGGGAGCGTATGCATTAAAATAGGAAACAGTATAAAGATGATGCACGTTTGAACATTTAACGTGTTGGCTTAATTTGTTTTGATATTCTGGTGGCTGATTATTTTGTTTTGGCGTCCACGTACGGTTAGGGAATGTGAGCTAATACTAGAGTTAAATTGTATGTAAGAATAAAACGCGGATAAGTATAAACATTTATTAAACAGGGTTTGTTGTCAAAGTACCTACAGTTTATGACGGTATGTTGAAAGATACACATATATAGCTATATTTTGGATTTATTTTGATTGTAAAAACTCTTGCGGCTTTACAGTTGACTTAAGACTTAGGTAAATGATGCAATACTACCTATACTAGTATTAGCTTCTTAAAGGAATGGCTCCAATTAGTTATATACCCTGTATATGCAGCAAGTAGCAATATAGTATGGGGTGGCGTCATTAAATACTAGCACAAAAAAGAATACTTATTTGTTTTGAATGAACTAATTGTAAGTAATACTTTCAGTGCCTCGTGTCGCTCGAACTTGGCCTCTGTTCACGACAGTTGTAAAAACTAAATAAAGAAAGTAAATATGTAGTTGGCTTTGGTCGCTATTGAAGAGACGCACGCCCGGCTCGATCCTAATAAAGGCTCTAACTTCAAAAAGACTCGTTACAACTTTCTGCAGAGACACCGGTATTCCTTGAAATATGAAATATAGGTACCTAGAAATATCGAGATATTTCTTTTTATGTTAAAAGTCACACGAACCCGCCGCCAAAAAGCCGTCCATGCGGGCATGGGGGATTGTATGGACAATCGAAGTTACGCACTCATTTTAAAACGACATGCTTAAATGACATCAAAGTTATAATAATAAAAAAACTGAAAACGAAACTTAATTTCGCGTGCACTTTACTTTTATTATTTGGCCTGACGTTTCGAACATAATGTTACGTTTGAATTATGAGTGAAAATCGTGTTAGTTTAAATAAACATACCAACATGAAACTTGGCATGAACTTTTACGTAGATAATTTATATCTATGTCTGGTACTAGTTTTTGTTGCTATAAATTGATAGGTAGAAAAAGAAAATAAAGCCCGTAGGAGTTTTGCATCTAAAAGTTCTATTCGCTCTATTAGTAATTTATATGTAATTATTACAATTTCCAGACACGAGAACTACTTAGTACCAGACATAAATTAATATTTCTTGAATGTTCATGATGTCACATATTATTTCAGAATGTAATTTTAATGTGAGAGCGTAACTTCGATTTATGGCGGCGGCTAGGTTGGTGGTGTGACTCTTAAGGAGAGATGAGGTGAAAGGTGTGTGTGTTCAAAACATGTGCCCAATTCGCATTCGTGCAACATACATGCAGGGTTTCGCGGTCAGAACGGATCTAACGAATTTACCGAAATTAATCATAGAGGACCTTTAGAGCTACCGATTTGATCCTCATCATCATCATCCTCATAACATACCAATGTACATGAGGATTAACAGTTTTGAAGAGACCATGGAACATTTTATAACCAATTACTTATATTGAGAGTTGGGTCTGTTATTGAACACAGGCCATTTTGTATTAAATTTCAAGCTGACATGAACATTATTTAATGTTAGTGGGCGAGTACCTAATTATCCGTATGACAAGAAAGTATTTCATAACTAGCGTCCATCCGCGATTCATCTACGCAGAAGTCGTTATTTAAAAAATTTCACCCTTATTGAGGGCAAATAAAAAGTCCTGTCTTAGTGGAGCTCATCAAGATATTAAATCCTACGTTCAACGATACATATTGTTATGCTATGCGTTATTTTCAGTAGGTAGCTAATATACAGAAATAAAATACTTTAGCAAGATTTTCGGTGCGCTTACAAGACAGCATGTGCATAATAATTATATTGTATTGACAATATACACATGTATATTAGTATATCGAGCATCAGGTAATACAGATATAGCGTGCGTTGTATCTGTTGCATAATGTATTGGTATTAGTTAGATGTAGATAAACGGACATCCGTTTATCTACATCTAACTAATACCAATACATTATGCAACAGATACAACGCACGCTATATCTGTATTACCTGATGCTCGATATACTAATATCTGCATTACCTGCTCGATATACTACGGCGGGTTAATCAGGTGTTAGTTATTATCGGATCAATTGACGATAGATTAAGTTAATTGAATCGTTAACATGTTTGTGTAGTATAGGTATAAGTGCTATACTAACAGAAACAGTGCTAACAGACTATTAGTGGAACTAATTGAATTTGATTACATTTATTCGCTGCAATCAATGGTACATACAGCTGTTATTTATCACATTACATCAGAGCAACATGTACCCATTGTACCCTGAATAGGAAATTAATCCTAATATTAAAATACTTAAAAATACCTTACCGAATGTATTTTTGTTTGGTATCTAAATTAACTCTATCATTTGACATTATAATAACTAATTTTGCCATTGCTATTAAAATAGTAATTAGTATAACGTGTCATCTTATAAACAATAATGGCTAGTTATTTTTAAAAACAATTAGACTCACATTACCGTAACCCGGCAGCCCGCCAATTTAGTGGAGTCAATATAAAGTTAAAGTTACATTAATTGCACAGTCAAATGTTTCTACACGGGTGAATTATATATCATATTGAATACCCGGCTGCGAATTAACAACTTGATATCTGATCCCGTTAATGAGAAATAACATTTTTTTTATTTTATATTTTATACTACCTAAACAGTAATTTCACACTAGAGATTTTTTGAAGAATGGGCTATGAAGCTTACACGACTACACGGTCAGAATTTCTCCCGACAATAATATTAATTATAGATTTAATGAAAAAAACAATAACTTTGTAAGTTTTTCATGACCGAGAATATCCCACACTGAGAGAAAAGTTTACTATTGTGGTTAATAGTATTTGTTTCGATCATGTTTAATTTATCTGCCTGAGGAACTGCTATTGAATAAAATTGGTGTATTTCCTCGTGTAATATCGTAAATAAATAAAATTTCGAAAATTATATCAAAGATCGACCCATTTTTATTTTGTGACAGATGTGAGTGAAAATTCTGCTTGACACAATTCTATTTAAATACAAAATTCAAAATTATGTCATTGTACAACTATGTAGGTAAGTACAGTAAAAAGGTTGCGAACTGAACATGCCGCCCACCAAGAACGACTGTTCTTAACTAACTTTTAGTACAATGCAACATATGCTGATATTAAACTAAACACAACAAGTAAATTATGATCATCATGATAATAACTCTCATGTAATTCTTTCGATAGCTCTCATAAGGTTCACACAACATAAACAGTTCCTTCAACTTGAAAACATAACAATCATAAAATCTGTTTTAAGCAAAGTCATTCATTACATGAAACCAATAAAACATTAAATAACACCAAATTGTGTTATGAATAGTTGAAAATAATAATACAATATATTGAAACAAACAATTAATCTGCTAAAGGTAAGACACAAAGTTTAGACACTGGTCGTTTAATCAAAGAATTTTTATAGCGCAACGTAACAACCCGCGTAACGTTGTCCACTCCAGGGTGTTTTTCAACAATTTGACCTAACAACCACCGAGCTGGAGGCAAATCAAGCTCCTTTACTAGAACAACATCTCCAACCTTTGGTTCAGGTACAACCTGTGTCCACTTATATCTTTGCATGAAACGTGTAAGATATTCTTGCGACCAACGCCGCCAAAAGTCCTGTAACATTCGCTGTAAAAGTTGCCATCTTCTCAATGAACTAACTGGCGAATGTTCGTAGTTATGATCTGGAACAGCTAATAAAGGTTCTCCCACAAGAAAATGTCCGGGTGTTAAGGGCATGGGATCACCTTGATCTTGGATACATGTCATTGGTCTTGAATTTAGACAGGCTTCAATCTGCGCAAGCACGGTAGTTATCTCTTCAAACGTCAGTGTTGAGTTGCCAATAATTCGCTTCAGATGAAATTTACAGGACCGGACACCGGCTTCCCAAAGACCTCCGAAATTGGGTGCTTGTGGTGGAATAAAGTGCCACTGTGTTCCGTTTGTAGCCAACCAATCTGCGATCTCTGGTAGAAATCTTGATTTTTCTTCATCGAACAATTCTTTCAACTCTCTGGCTGCTCCCACAAAATTTGTCCCATTGTCACTGTATAATTCGCTGCAATGACCTCGACGTGACACGAACCGCTTGAATGCAGCCAAAAAGGCCTGTGAAGTCAAATCGCTCACTGCTTCTAAATGTATAGCACGAGTGGCCATACATACGAATAGACATATGTATCCTTTATAGGATTTATTACCTCGACCTTTTGATACCCGTATGTTTATTGGGCCTGCGTAATCAACACCTGAATGAAGAAACGCTCTACTTATGTTCACTCTCGGTGAAGGTAATTGCCCCATCAGTTGAGGTTTGTTTGTTGCTGCATATCTAATGCATGTGACACATTTCCTGCAATATAATTTAACTATTGATTTAAGACCAAAGATATAATATTTCTCCCGAATGATGTTTATCATCAGCTGTGGCGCTCCGTGCAGTGTAACCTTGTGTGCATTTCGTATAACGAGAGTCGTCAATAGCGATTGCTTTGGTAAAATAATGGGATGCTTTTGGTCTTCATCTAATTCAGCGTAATGCAGCCGCCCACCAACTCGGAGTAATTCCGAGTCGTCCAGCTGTGGATTCAGAGTGGTAAGTACACTTTTCTTGCTTACTGGTTTTCCTTGCTTAATATCCTTCCACTCCTCAAAGAATGCTTGAAGTTGACACTTTTTTATCATTATTATCAACGCATCATCAATTTCTTTCTTTAGGAGGTACTGATGTTTTGGTTTCTCCTTACACAGGAATCTGCGGCAATATGCTATGACTCTCAGCAGTTTCGTCAACGATGAGAATTTCGCCCAGATGTCGTCAACTTCGCCGTGATCTCCTACTGAAGTAGTGAGGTGAGTTTTTACTTTTCTTTCTTCTAAATTGGTCTCCAATTCCTTAGGATTAGAATATTGAATAACCTTTTCATTCAACCAAGAAGGTCCTCTTAACCAGAGCTCCAATCCAATTAATTCAGAGGCGCGAATGCCCCGTGATGCACAATCTGCTGGATTATGTTCAGATTTGACATGTGACCATTGGTTACGGTCTGTGACCGTCAGTATCTCTGAACACCTATTCCCGATGAATGTTTTCCAACGACTAGGATGACTGCTCAACCACGCAAGCACTATCTCAGAGTCAGTCCACGCGTGTATATTTGATTTCGGTATATTCAAAACACCCGACACTTCAATAAGTAGCTTTGCTAGCAGAACAGCACCTGATAATTCCAATCTTGGAAGACTAAGTTGTTTGATTGGGGAAACTCTTGTTTTTGCTGTAATCAAACTGACGTGAACTTCTCCTCTTGCATCTATCACTCGCAAGTATATAACTGCAGCAAATGCAGAATTTGAAGCATCACAAAAGCCATGGAGTTCCACTAACCTTGTGTCCGCTTTGTAGTATACCCAGCGCTTCAACCGAAATTGTGTCAGGTCAGAAAGATCTTCCCTATACTTTGTCCATTCTTGCAATAGCGGTTGTGGTAATTCTTCGTCCCAGCCAATACCCGCAAGCCATAACTTCTGAATGAAAATCTTTGCTTTGATTATACTCGGTGCTATCCAGCCTTGTGGATCATACAACTTTGAAATATCCGAGATAACCTTTCTTTTTGTTACAGGTGCAGACATCGGAGGCAACTGAACTGCGTACACAAACTCATCGGAAGTGCGACTCCAAGTAAGTCCCAATATCTTGTTAGTAGCTTCTAATTTGACTTCTATCTTCTTTTCATCTTGCTTTCCTAAACTCCCTTGTTGTATTTGCTTCAACATTGCTTCACTGTTGCTAGCCCATTTTTGCAATTCGAAACCGCCCCTTTTTAGCAATTCATTCATTTGCTTGTATATTTCGATTGCTTCTTCTTCGCTCTCGCAACCCGACATCAAATCATCCATATAAAATTCATGTTTTACTCTTTCAGCTGCTAGAGGGAAGTCTTGCCCTTCATCTTTTGCCACTTGTATCAAGCTTTTTACAGCCAGATAAGGAGCTGAAGAAGTTCCAAATGTAACACGAAGCATCTTATATTCTTTGATGTTCTCTTCCGGTGTTTCACGCCACAAAATACGCTGGAATTCTGAGTCTTCGTCATCAACCTTTATTTGGCGGTACATTTTAACTATATCTGCAATGAAGCAGATTGGGTACATACGCCAACGCATTATTATATGACGCAACTCTGGTTGCAATCTAGGGCCTACCATTAAATCGTCGTTTAAAGATACGCCGTTCGTACCTTTGCATGACGCATCAAAGACAGCCCGAAATTTGGTTGTCTGTCTGTCTTCGCGTATGACAGCGTGATATGGTATGTAACAACCCTTTGCTTTATTGTCATGAATTTCCTTCATGTGATTTAACTCTAAGTATTCATCAAATACTTTCTTGTATTCCTGTTTCAGACGCTCATCGTTCTGCATCTTCTTCTCAAGATAGTGGAATCTCTTTAATGCAATATCTCGCGAATGACCATCTGCGCAGGCTGGTTCACTATCTCGAAATGGAAGTTTGACAACATATCGTCCCTCTTCATCTCGTGTGGTGGTTGAATGGAAGATATCTTCACACCGCTGCTCTTCGATTGACAAAATCTTCTGTTTGTTGGACGGCTCTGCTTCAACCTCCCAAAAGGACTTGAGCAATTCTTCTACAGGCTCTACATGTGTGTGCAATGTTGTAACTTTGATGTTTGTGTTTTGATCCGACTTGACCGCTCCAAATAATATCCATCCCAGGGTTGTATTTTGTGCCGCTAAAGACCCTGAGGGACATTTGATAATACCATCTTGAATAATCCTAGCATAAACCTCCGCCCCTAATAAGATATCTATCTTATTCGAAGTGTGATATTCCGGGTCAGCTAAAGTTACTAGTTCTAACTCCGGCCATGAGGTGATTGATACAGCAGTTGAAGGTAAGTCTCTCGTCACTTTGTCGAGGACATACGCTGAAACACGAAACACGCAACCTGGATTGAGACGTGAACTGATTGATATCTCCACTATGGACCTTGTTGAAGGGCCCTGTTCACCTCCCAAACCTGATGTATCTGCCTTGGTTGGTGTGGTTTTTAATCCAAGTAATTGAACTGCTGACCTTGCAATAAAGGACTCTTCCGACCCTTGATCTACAAGAGCTCGCAAGAGTTGATATTCCCCGCCATTTTGTGAATGAGCTGATACTACAGCTGTTGCCAATAGCTTTCGAGGTGCTATACCCTTCACAAAATGGTTGGTGATGTGTGCAGACGTTGATGGATGCTTATCCGATGATGAAGCATTGATAGGTGATTTGATTTGACTCACAACTGGTGAAGTTTGATCACTAATGGAATGATTCGCCACAGTAGTGTGCGATTCGCTCTTTTGGTGTAATAATGAATGATGCCTTTTGTTACATATTTGACACGAGGTGGTGCTTTTGCAGTGTTTTACCGAGTGATTGTTGCCCAAACAATTATAACACAACCTTTGGTCTTGGACAAAGTTACGCTTGCTGTCAAGATCCCTGTTAATAAAATCCTTACAACTCCTAATATGGTGATCTTGTTTGCATAAAGCACAAGTTGTCTGAGTTACATATAACATGTTAATCGAGTTTGATTTATTTATTTGATTACTGTGAGAATTAAAAGTGCGCTGTTTCTGAAAAGTGTTTGATTTTGAATCTAAGAACTCCAACGAATGGTATTTTGTTTCCAAAAACTCTTTGAATTGTTTAATTGTTGGCAAATTATCTGAACTTGATACCAATTCGCTGACCTTAGACTCCCATTGCTTCCTACTCTCAGAATCTAATCTCTGGCTAACAATATAAATTATCATGACATCCCATGTACCAGTGTCAATACCTAACCCTTTCAAGGCATTTAATGTTTCTGTTGTGACATCTAGTAATTGCTTGATTGCACTGGAGGACTCGGTTGAAATGCTTTTTTGACCGAAAAACCGCTGAAAAATGCTATTAACTAAATACTGTTTATTATTGTATCGGCTTTTCAAAAGAGTCCAGCATTGCTCGTAACTATCATTAGTTATGGGTATATGTCGTAACAATTGTTCAGCTTCTCCCTTGAGATGTCCCTTCAAGTAATGTAATTTCTGTACATCATCAATTTCATTATTGTCGTGAATGAGTGATACAAATAGATCCCTTCTGTATAAAGTCCAGAAAATGTTGGAATGGTAATCTTTGGTAGTCTGACATGACTGGTCTTTGAAGTTGTAGCTTTTGACATGTGCACCGAAGTATCGGAGTTACTTGGATTTGGTTTCAATCTGGTAAGTGCATCTTTCAGTGCGCATTTATAATCCAAGTAATTTTCCTCAGTTACATCGTATACTGTTTCTGTTCCATATATAGATTTTTGTATGTCTGGCGCTGCATAGGCTTTAACCAATTCGTCATGTCCTGAAGAAAACTTTTCCCACAGTGATTCCAAATTCTCTAGTCGCGATTCTACATATGAAACTGTCACACGCTCCTTGGGTGACTTTCTGAAGTTAGTATGTCCTTTCGCGATGCGTACAGAAACGTCAACAAGCAATGATATTTCCGCGTCCATATTGACAATAATGAATTGAAATTACAAGTTGAAGAGTTCAAAAAAAAAAAAAAAAAATTCAAAATCCAGAGATGGATGAACGTAAAAATGTCCAAAGTCCGTTGAAAATTTATAATTTAGTCGTAAATAATATTTTGAAACAAAAGGGTATCATGTCTCCAATACTTTTGTTGAAGGTGTACGAAACTGGTCACATTTCCCCTTTTTCATTTTTCCGGGGGGTACGAAACGTATACGATTCCCCTTTTGTAAATTTTGTCGAAAATAGTTTTGGTTATTGTTGCTAATATAAACACTTTTAAATCCGTAATTGATAATTTGAAACTCGATGTGCGACACTAATAATTAACTTGAATGTACTCACAGTTTATCTTCTTAGATTGAAACTTAAAAACACTGCACTTCCCTTTATATCCGGTTGCGATAAGGACCATGAATAAAATTGGTGTATTTCCTCGTGTAATATCGTAAATAAATAAAATTTCGAAAATTATATCAAAGATCGACCCATTTTTATTTTGTGACAGATGTGAGTGAAAATTCTGCTTGACACAATTCTATTTAAATACAAAATTCAAAATTATGTCATTGTACAACTATGTAGGTAAGTACAGTAAAAAGGTTGCGAACTGAACAGCTATATTCGCAGAATAGCAGCATGATATTGGAAACAAACAGCAAATAATGTTCTACACAATTAATGGACACTTCTAGTTTTTTGACAGTAACTGTACAAGTTATTGAAGAATAACATACTTATTTTTCTCGCAATTATTAAATCAATTTCCAGCATAAAAAGTCAATGAAGTATGCTGTATTTCCAGGCTTCCACAGAGGCCAAGTCAAACTTTGTTTAAGATGTCAAAAAGATATCATTTTGTTATCATTCGCCCAACCGTCTCGCTCGCACCAATACATATTTCATCTAGTACGAGTGAAATGCACGCGCGAATGATATAAAATGACATCTTTTATAACAAAGTTCGAATTAGCATCAAGGTATATTAGGAAAATATACCTTATGACTTATGGCATTGCGTTAAGGTTTAATAATTCAATGCATAAAGTGTCTGTGTTTATGTGAAAAATGATAGGTGTCAATTTTTATATCTATTCACAAAACGTTTAGAATACAGGATGCACAGTCAGATATAAATAGACCCTTGAAGTCTTACAACTATCTATGATACTGGATCTCAAGCTTATTTGGTTAGTAAGTACCGTCCACCAAGCAAGTTATACTTCGAATAGCCACCCGGACAAATTCCAAAGCTAATTTCGAATTTTAAAATTTGACAATTCACGAGAAGAGTAACGTAACGTCAAAGGATATGTTTGTCCCTTTTCAACGATCCTGTCATCCGATGCTTGAGTAGAGTGAAACTAAAAGAAGCAAATGTCAGCAATTCGTAACGCTTAGTTTTTGTTAGCGTTAGCGCATCGCGACATGAGAACTAGTATGAGCCTGGCCCTCGATTACGTATAATTGCAAGGAAACTTGGGATCAAGTTATCTTAGTCAATTTAGAGCAGTTGGAATTCAACTCATTGTGAAATTTTTGAACGTTTTCAAATAATTTGTTGGATTAAGTAGTAAAAGTGTTACAGTGTGTTATATATTTGTGATCTACTCACAAGGCCCTTTCATTTGGTACCCCACATGGTATGTTTAAAAGAAAAATGGTAAAAACTTTGCGTCATAGCAACTACCCTCACCACTTTCGCGCTTGTCATCTCATATATTTGTGTTCAGGATATTATACTGAATGCACTGATACCAAATATACTCATATCCGAGACGACATGAGCGTAAATTTTTCTAGAAGACTTTTCGAGAAAAGGCCAGGCTACAATATCTTTACAGGTTGATTGATACTGAGTGTATTAACACCATGTTCACCCATATCCAAGACGATATGAACGAAAAGTAACCTAAAGCCACCCTACCAACATTTTCGTAACAATGAGAGATTATTTCTTGGAAATAATGTTGTAATATAAACTCCTTGTAGAGCACCTACCTGCGAAGAGATCGTGCTGCAGCTGTCAAAGTTGTTAATGATTTAATATAATATTGTTAATTAACTAAAGTTTTATTAATGCATCATTTCATTTTATACACCGCGGGATTTAATAACCCGAAAGATTTAAATCACGTGTTTTTGACGACAGTACGAGTAAATAATGTTATATCAACATGGGTCCAATTATATATTTTAATTAAAGTACTATTACAAATTAAATCATATTAATTTACCGCTTCTTTGTGAACAAACCTTTATTCAGAGAGTGAGCGAGTTTAATTAATCTCAAGTAGAGAAACAGAGAGCGAGCATGACATTTCATGAATCACTCCGATATCATACGATGCACGGCGAATGCAGTGACATGTGTTCCATGACAAGAAGTGTCAAGTTATGTCTAGGATCATGTTTACGTTGAAATTATTTCAATTGATTGGCACCTCAAAATACCACAAATTGTATCAAAACTTTATTAATTACTACAACAGTAGGTACAGTGCAGTTATTATTGTTGAAACTTTGCGATAAAATCTTTTCCTTTGAGTGAGGTAACCAAAGCCATTAACCATGATTATATCCGAAAGAAATCATGCCTCTTATTGTTTTAACTCATACTACAGCTGGAAAGGGATGATTACTTGAATGACCTTTTGTTAAAATATTGATCATGCTTATCAGTACGTATTTTAAATTCTCGATGTGTTGATTTATACTGAGTAAAGTAAAATAAACAACTATGTTAAACAATTACGCTTTTTTATTAATTTAATGAATTAGGTTTTCGAAGTGTGTACCACCGTTTTCAGCACAAAGATTTAATTTTAAACGGATTTCATTATTTAGGTTTACAAAAGTGTTCTTTATTTCTTCGGAAGCCGTTCGAATTTTTATTAATAATTCTTCTCCAGAGTTCACTGGTGTTGAGTATTCCTTCCTTATCTTTCAGAGTTCCCCATAGAAAAAACCAATGGCGTTAAGTCGGGTGACCGGGCGGGCCAGGTTAGGACGTTGCTTCCACGGCCAATCCACCTCTCAGGGTATTGTTCGTCTTAGACGTGTGCGCCGCGCCGGCGCGCCGCCGCCGCCGGGTTTTTTTGCCGCGCCGCCGCCGCCGATAAATGATCGGCGTGAAATCGGCGTGACCTTGAGTGTTGTTAATCAGCTATTCTAACTTGGCATTTGTATTAAAATTTGGATTTATTTGTATTATATATGCAGGCATCGGAGTTTTTGTCGCATGGTAAGACTAATAGCAAGCTATGGAGGCGACATTTGCCATAAATGTAAACTCTTATTCATACTCATACTCATGATTAATTTTATTTAATATGAGAACGGATTACTAAATAGTTACTACGTATATAAGTTTAATTTATTAAACCTCATTTGTTGCAATAAATGTATGTTTCAATTGGGCGAGTTGTACTTCACAACTCAAGCACACTATAGCAGATTTTTCATAGTTATATTGTAAATCGTTGTATGGCTCTATCCATGCCAAAATTGCAGCTATTTCTGGGTTAGGCATAATAATTAATTATGGAATATTCCTCAACGTATTTACCACATACAGATATAAATAACTACTACGTTTGCAATCACCAGTGATTGACACATGACAAATACTAATCAATTTTATCAGCGGTCAGTACCTACATGACATTAGGTATTTCGCAGCGATGTAGTTTGTATAGTTGTATGTTAAAATAGTTGAAGTTATGAATTCATAATGTAAAAGAAAAAAAAATTATATAATTCGATAAGAACTAAGATAATATACACGACCGACCGCTCTAAAGGCATTTTAAGATAAATTAAATAAATGAGTATGAGTATGAATAATAGTTTACATTTATGGCAAATGTCGACTCCATAGCTTGCTATTAGTCTTACAATGCGACAAAAACTCCGATGCCTGTATATATGTTACAGTTGTCAAATTTTTATCAATTATTTATTAAATGAAACGGATTTATGTCAGTGGCACAAACTTTTTGACATACTGGTTAAACGGAGTAATCTTCAGTCTTCAGTATGGTGCCGAAACGTGGAGCCCCAAAAAGTGTGACGTCCAAAGGGTGGCGCTTTTGAGATGTGGTGTTTGCGATGACTGCTGCTTATACCTAGGACAGCTCAGCTTCTCAGAGACCTCAATATCGCTACTCGGCTCTCCACAACATCTTTCTTCGGACATATTATGCGTTTTCCAACTCATAATGTGGAGAAACATATGCATTAAGGCCCAATGAATAGAATAGAATAGAATATAATATTATTTATTTCAGCATAGGTACACAGTTATACAATATATACACAGGAAGAAAGAAAAAACTTATAACTAACTTGTACACTGTCACTACACTGAAAAAGGTGAACACTCAGCATGATGCCGGGTCCTACTGGAGTAGTACCTGACGCTGGTCTTCCGTGAACACCTGTAGGGAGCGTAGTTGCGCGCAGCTACCAACTAAATACAGTAGAGTTATAAGATAACTATATTAATTGTATTAATTACGATAATACACAACGAAGCGGCAATGAAGCAGTTGACATCAAATTATATTATGACTAGCATGGTCTGGAAAATGTAACATATGGACTTAATATTATAAATACGAAAGTGTGTCTGGCTGACTATATATATAAATACAATACATAAAATAAATAAATAGTCTAAACAGTTACAGTACCTAAAATTCGAAATGACTCTATTTTTTGCTTATCTTTGCTTTTTGAAATGACTCTGACACTACTTTTTGCTTGGACAGAAGATAACTTTTTAGTTTAACTTTAAAAGACTGTAAAGAAGTTAGTTGCTTAAAAGGTGGTGGCAGGTAGTTCCAGCATTTTGTGGCGGTATACTTAAAACTGCCACGAAATGCTGCAGTTTTGTGTTTTGGACACATGAGTAGAGTGGATAATCTTTGGCGCTGCAAAAACCGGAGCTTCTCATGCAGGTATCGAGGCAGTAGGCAAGCAAAGTGAAGTGAAGGATGGATGGCAAACGTGCTCGGAGTGGAGCATGTGTGAGATAGTCGATGGCTGGTGGCAGTCTGCAGTATGCACCGTGTAGTCCACACGGTTTATGACCGCGACCGCACGAAATGGAGACAAATTACAAGTGGGCGCAATCCTCAGCAATGATAAAACGAGAAAGATGAAGATACGTCTCAGTGAGACTGGTGCTAGTACGACAAGAAAACCATTAAAGGGAAGCCATAGCAGTCCATTATGTCTAGCAAATTTCAAGGATATTTAAAGATAAGCCATGGAAAGCATGAGAAAACAGAGTCACAGAGCGATACAGATCGGATCGAAAGTCATTGGGACCAGTGGTGGCAGCATGGTTCCATTTTTATCGCCTGTCATTATGCCTGTCACTTTCGTACTTACATACTTGTTAGAACGTGATAGGCATGGTGACAGGTGATAAAAATGCGACCGTGCTACGAGCGCTGGTAACCCCTTAATGCAAGCCAGTTACTAGGAAAAGTAAGTTATTATATCCTATATTCATTTACAAACACGACCCTATTTTACTCACAACCTATTCAAAACTATACGTAGATTACGTAGTTCACTTACCACCATTGAGGATTAATCAAATTTTCAAGAAAAAACAACAATATAATGATTTTTCTGTAGAAACTTGAAAGTCAAGGTCACGCCGATTTTACGCCGAAAACACGCCGCTGCCGGCGATTTTTTGGAAAACGCCGCCGCCGATCGTTTTTTAATCGGCGCACACGTCTAGTTCGTCTAGCCAATTTACGAACTTCTAGGCTGAAGTGGGTCCGTCGTGCCGGAAGCACATAGTTCTTCGGGTTTCCAAATCCGTACACAAAGTGAATATCCGCTAAATGAATTTTATTTATTACAGTCAATCAAATTTAAAGATGTTATCTTGCGCATATCTTGTGTGACATATGAAATATGTCATTTTATTGACATCAATTTCGTCATTTTCGTCAAACTATCAGCCAGTTATCGTAAAGGTAAATAGTTTGTACTCTCGTGATTGAGAACAGAACAAAATTTCGGTAGTGAAACCTTTTTGTAGGATATCAAACTTAATTAAGTGAAACTGGCTAATAACCATGTAGTTAGTGCGTCTGCGTGTAAAATTAGTTGGTGGCTACGTCACGCATAAGGGTGTGTTAGAATTGAGATTTTTTTACTTGTGATTTGTTTTAAATAATTAATATCTCTTAAATTAAGGGTTTTTGGACTATGTGTTATATAACTTTATATACTCTAATTAGGCTCTAAAATCGTTGGTTTAAATCTTTCGGGTTATTAAATCCCACGGTGTATATAACCCTATTACCCTTTGAATGACCTTTTTCACGTTTTCTACAGCAATGCAGTCGACTGCAGCAATTTTGAAGCGCGACATTGCTACCGACTGCATTACTGTGGTAAATGTCAAAATCGAAGTTCCTGTCTGGATTTTGGCGTCCATTAAAAATAAATAATCAAAGCAGGTCATCGATCAAATGGGCCGGAGGACAAGCCATCGTTAACTGGTAGAGAATGCCTTATGGCATTAAGTCCGCCTCTTGTACTATAAGGTTTTTCTTTTGTGCAATAAAGATTAACCACTTTATTCATAAACTTTACGGGCCTGATTTAGTTCAATTATGTTTATCCCTTACTTACAAATACATAAGTTAAAGTGACAGATAAGGACAAACGATTATTACTATTATTAGCTAATTGAGGTTTGTAGCGCGTTTATGAATAACGGGGGTTAAAGAAATAAAATAAATACAGATGATGACAGTAATTATATACGCATTTTATTACGGAAAAAGATTTAATATTGGGTGTAAATGAAACGGGAATTGGTAATATAAAATAAAATGATATTATATTACTCATTTCCGTAAGTCAAACCATCATCTTTATTAGCATTGACATAACGCTCAACTTCGCACAAACCGTATGGTTTTTCACTAAGGAGTGATATATTCTCTTTACGCTAAACTTTATGGTGGGTAGACAAGTCTGTATACTTGTTTGGAACTAACTGCCACAGTCTGTCATAGCCATGTCATAGCCTCATAGCTGACATATGTGACGTATAGGAGATACCGCAATGCATGCATGCATTACGCGTTTTATAGGAGCTTGGCCTGAGGTGTGTTAAGTAAGCGCGCAACGCATACCGATGAAACTGGGTAAGATAGTCATGGGGGAATTAACGGTCGACCGGATCGCGAACTCTCGGCTGTTGAAGCGGAACAATCGTCTGCCGCGAACATTGAAGTGAGACGGAGATATGGAAGTCGATATAACGTTCTCTACAGTGAATCAGTACCCGCCATTTAGGGTCATTTAAATAGCTTGGATGATTTAATAATGGTTTTATTCCATACAATATTACATATACGTGGGAGATTTTTTGTTGTTACACTAACATGAGAAAGAGATTTGAGAAAGTGAAAAACAAACCCACTGTCCATTTTCTCGAAGCAACGAAAACATTTTCAAAACAAAAATGGTTAATAGTAATTAAATGGATTAATTTACGTGAGAGATTTTTTTGTAGGATATAGTAAATACACAGAGCTTAATTAACATGTAATTGTTATGTACACATAGTTGTTATTTTTATATAAAAAAATATTTTTAATAAAGAAAATTATTGGGAGCTGGTTTTGGTGTCAAGCTGGGAGAAAATATAAATACATAATGAGTATATGTTTGAGAACTGCATATTAAAAAATCTCGAGTGTCGGATTCATGTTTTGATATATTTTTTCTATTTTAATAATAGTTTGGATTTATTAAAACCATGTGACATATTTTGTGGAGATTTTTTTTAAAATATAGTATTTGCAACATAGGTTATCACATCTCAAAAAATCTCTAGTGTGAGAATTCATGTAGAGCTCTCATACATTATGAACTGTGCTGACCCGACTAATTGCAAAACTAAAGTACAGCAACAGGAAATTAAAATAGCAAGCTCCACTCAGCGTGCGGTAGGTAATACGGCTGCCCGAGCACGGCTGCTTAATCAAACGTCTGCGGGCGCCCTTATTGCGCAAAGTAAATGAGAAGTGGATCCCTGAGCGTTTAGGTACCTAATTGTACGAAGCGTCGTTGAAATTTCAGGCATTTGTTGAAGTGCGGAGAGAGGTTAGCGTTGGCTAGCTGCGAGCCAGCAAGCTAGAAGGTACTTGTACAAGTATACAAGAAGCTTTATTATTCGATCAAATCGACCATTTGATCATGTATTGTGCAATAAAGGAACTAGGTAGTTTGCGTTAAGTGGCCCACAGATTACCAGTTCGCCGGACGATATCAGCCTGTCAGTCGTTCGGAACGGTCACGTTTTGCGTTTACCTGACAGGCTGATATCGTCCGGCGAACTGGTAATCTGTGGGTCCCTTTAGATTGTTATCATTATTTTGATTTTTGTAGGAACAAATTGAAGCTGAATTTGCTTTTTTTTTTAAGTAAAAGCCTACAAATAATAAAATTGCCCCAGGTCTGTGCGATATTAGATAAGATAAGATATTTACAGTCCATACCTATTTATTATGCTTTAAAAATTACCACAAGTGTAAAATTCCAAGTTATAAAATTCTTCCCTAACCGTTACACTTAGTGGAAAAGTACAGTATTGCAGGTTACGTACTGTAGGTACCTAATTATAACCAACTGAAACTAAAATTACGTTATGTTAACACTGTACGCGGTGTGTCGTGAGCCATTCTTAACTCAGTTATTGTGCCCTTGTTACCGGCCCCTACGACCCGTCCACCGGGTCTCATCGACCCGGTACAAACAACGTTAATATTTACGTGTACGTGACGAGAATTTCCGGCGAGAGGCATGTTTTTACAAGTTTCCATTAAACTGTTATGGAGATGGAATACGCGGAGCTTGTAAGTTAATCGCTGAGGCGGACGAGGGCGGAGTGCAAATCTGTTGTTGATATAAGACCCGCTGAGGCGAATATAGTTACTTACAGATAAGTTTATCTTGGGCTGTACAGCTAGTTACCTACATGAATATACTTATCATAAAAGGCAAAGTAAATAGCCTTTTAACTGTGTAGAAACCTATTTAAAATAAACCTTTATTTTTACACAAACATAGTCACTGTGTTTAGCCGAAATTCAAAAAGTAAAAACGAATACCTAAGTAAAGTACTTATTTTTTAAAGTCTTGTCATGTGGTAATAGGTATCATATATGGTTACAATACGTATCTCTTACCAAAATCATATTATTGCACTTACGTAGGTAATAATTTTATGAATTTCGTGTTTATTGGAAATCATTGGGAAAATACTGTGCTGAAAACATTCTCATATCTGTGCAACACAAAGAAAATACAGAAAGGTAGGGCATTAAAAGGGCCGGGATGTCTTTTGCCTTTCATAAGCTCTCTTTGCCTTTCATAAGTCCTTATAATATTTTATATCTACTTATAACATTATCGATTTTACTGAATCGGTCATTCAGAGGTAGGTATAGGGTTCACATTTTGTCTTTTGTACCCAAAAGTTATGAACTAGTTATATAGATATAGATAAATACTTATATACATATATATATTTAGGAAACATCCATAACTCAGGACCAAAAAAATATTCGTGATAAAAACAGAAAAAGATACTGGATTCAAACCCAGGACCTTCAGATGCGTATTATAATACATACAATAAAAATAACGTGACTTACGTATCTAATGACCCAAATTTCACCTAATTACTGTGTACAATTTCAACTGAAGCTATTTAAAAAGCGTATAGCTAAGAGGGCCAGGCGATCGCACGGAATAATTTAAATAGCCACTGTCGAGTTGAAGCGCAAATAGCCAGAAATTCTTAGTTACACAGTTGATTAAACCGAAAAGGAGTCCAGCGGTCCTTTGAGCTCGCAGGACTTAAGAGACTTGTACCGGGACTTGAATACATTTAAATGGCTTATATTTCGGACGCGATATGCCTTACTACGTTTCTCCGTCATACATATCAGCCGTGACGTTCGAAATCTCATTCAATTGTTTATCGTATTCTCGTGCAATAAATTCCAAGTTTAAACATTTCCAATGGTTGTTACGCCGGTTGCGGTAGTACACCGAACTGTATATTAAACTTCATCCGGAGACAGCGTTAGCTACGGGAGTCCAGCCAGCTTAATTCTCCAATCTCCATGATTTGGATTACTCATTATTTTTCAGGAGTTGCAAGCGTCCATGGATCAAACTTTCGGGAATACTAGCGCTTTTTCTGTGGATATTATAAAAGTTAACGATTTAAATACATTTTCTAAGAAATTAATGTATCATAAAAATATCATTATATACTACAAGGGAGGAGGGAGGCCTTTGCCCAGCAGTGGGACACTCTAGGCTCATATAAATAAAATAAATAAATAAATATATACTGCATGCTTTAAAGGGCGTTTAATTTATGATGTGATGTGATGTTACGCGTAAATCTTAACTCATACTAATAAGTTTTTGATCCCCATAGACGTAGCTGCTTATCATCTGTTGGGCTGCATGCTTGTCAGCCACTCTCTTGTCTCAAACGTATCCTATGAAGTGATTCTGGGAGTTGGAATAAGCCAGTTAACTCAATTTTGCTACTTATACCGAAACACTGTTATTAAATATTAAATGAGATTTCGCACATTATGCTGACATAATGCAGCGACCATTCTCCTGGAAATAATTGAGTGACAATTACCGTCCGATGAAATGGCGTACAACATTACCCACGGGCCGGCCGCGGCCGCGGCGCGTCATGATCGGTGTTGGCTTCTGTAACTATTCTGATTGTCGGAGGTAGAAGGGAAGTCGAATTCGCAGATTAACCAAATTGGCATGACTGATAGTACATTAATGATAATTTTTATGTTCATAGGCAACTAACACTCATCGAGAATATTAACAAAACCAAACACTATTATCACAGACTCTAGCAAAACTATCCGCAAAATGTACGATGCCATACATGCCGCGGCGAGTAATTGCTTCCACTGCCCATCTATTTCTAGCTTTATGTCCAGTTATATAACGACTCACCCATATTAGTACCTAGAGTTCCTCTAAGCTAACACCGCACCGCCTTGAACGACTGACGTGTCAGTATTAACGTCATATTTTCATAAAAAATTGTCATTGATGCCATCGCCACACTTTGTCATTGCACATGCCATGCAGAGTTAGCTTGGTCCGACTCTATTAACTTTGGAATGGCGCTCGGGCATTCGCGTCGCGTCCCAACAATTGATTTAAATGGGAAACGGCTCGCGCGAACGCTGCATACTATTAATTGAGGATTACTGCCTGAACATGAGACTTAAATGTATGTATGTTATATTATGTATAAGTATGTAGCATCAAGCTAATTGAACACGATTATAGGTTAAAACGAGAACCCAAAACATCAGACTTCTTTACAATAATAAAGTCTTCACTTTCGCTATACGAGTATCATGCGAATCTAAACGCCTTTTCAACTATTTGTTGTTGTTAACATAATTTAACTATAAAACTTTTTTAAAGAAAATGCGACGACAGAAACATCCGCACAACGCGGCTGTTAATAGTTTATTGCATTTTCCATTTATATTAAACGAGAACAAAATGTCTGGAGTGCCGTTTAAAGTTCCGAGAAACAATAACAAAGTGCTCGAAAGGAACGTTTACCGCTGCGGCGAAATAAAAATAAGCGGTGAAATAAAAATATAATAGAGCTGTGAAATAAAAACATAATTGAGGTCAGTAATAGCGGCTCGCCTAACGAGCGGGCCTCTAATTACGCGCCGCGCGCTGCAGTTAGGATGATGACGCCGGGAAATATCGACGAGGGCGAACAAGCCATCGTTGTATAGGTACCTACCTAGCCAGATAGCCACGGTTCTATAGATACTAGTACTTGGGGAAAACGAACGAAACTAAAATAATGTATGGACATTATCACTTTTCGTTTAATCAGTCATCCCAATACATTTTCGATCGGCATTTTGTCGATAGACGATTGTCATCTTGGCTATTACGGTCCTGATATTGTTTGACTGTACATACCACGCCGCCCTGGGTTTTTGGTTATCGACATAAAAATAACAAGATAAGACAAATAACAATTGTTCTTATATATCGAATAGGTACCTATTATTGTAAAGTTGATGTTCACACTATCACCGCGTAAAATAGTAAATGTTATGAACTCTCATTTCATTGCAACTAACATTGGCTCTCATTTCTTTACTTAAACTGCCACTAAAATGCTTGTCCATTACGTAAGTAGGTATTGGGCCATTCTTTGTGTGGGTTTATAGCAGCAGCTCAAAATCGGCACACAGTTCCAAATAAAAAACGATTCCTTAGTAGTACGTAAATCTGCACAACTTTGCAGTTTTCGTACTGAATTTTAGCTGACAATTTTATAAATATTCAATGTTCCTAAAAGCTATTGTGAGCGAAGACAATGTTAACGTTCCAAATAACCGCTGAAATCGCAAGTAATCTGCCAATTTGCACGACTAATAGAGGCAATTATGTCGGAAAATGTTTATTTTCCCAAAAATCTCGCACTGTCTTATATTAAAGGAACATTTAGTCGCGTCGCTGGGCGAACTGTGTTATCCAACTACGCATAAACGTCGTTTCGGCGTTAGAATTTGGACTTTATTCCATGAGAATATAGTCCACAATTGAATGAAGTTTCCAATGGCTGTTACGTGCTAGGGCAGGATGCCATTAAGATCTCTGCAAATACGACTGAAATTAATATTTACCTACTTTATAAACTGGTTTTAAAACAGGAAATTAAAAACTTGCAATTTAATAGTCACACACAGTAGGTATAGGTACGGTTTCAAAGAAATGTTTTCTTTTACAATCACGTGGACTATGAATATAATAAAATGAACCCCATGTCAAGGTTTTCTTAAGGGCCTGCTATATATTAATTGTCTAAAAATAAACTTTATGTACATTACCAAAAGTTAATTGTATACTTATAGATAAATTGTCCATAGGTAATAAAAAAACAAGGTTTTAACTGTGAAACAAATGAAAATAGGTACTTTGATTTATGCTATTAGGCATCCAGTGCCCAGTGCGGGAATTGAACCTGCGTCTTCAGAACCCTGAAGACGCAGACCCAGACTTTTTCTTTAGCATGACCTCTATTTTAGTTTAAAATTACCTTTCACCAAGTTTTACGTTTTTTAAGTCGTATAGTTGTTTAGCGGTTTCCCTGGCTCCGAGTTTACCATTTCAGCTCTGTTACAAAGCGAGCTATCTAGGCAATGTGCACTTGTATCGCGCGTAAAGTTGCAACAAAGGCGCAGCTGCAACTCTTTAAACTCCGCCGATGCACTGGAACGGATCTCACTTGCCCACTAGATAGTGCACGCAAGGTATTAAGGTAAGGGCGCTCAGCACCCATTTGCGCTCATATTAATTTTAGCCTTCTTCCTTAATGGCAAATGTTCTAAAAGATACTTAATAGTTCACTTTAGATCCGTCAACTCCTGCACACTTTTAGTTGGTAATTGTTTTTCTTTTTTTTATCTTTTATTAATGATAAACTAAAATACATTTTATAAATTACATAAAACTCGCCAAACTGTGAAGTTTGATGGTGAGGTACGCTCTTTTTTATGCCTATAACTTAACCTATTTTCAGATACTCGTACGGATATGATGGTCCCAGTTTTCCACGTGATAGTATGAAAATGACAGCGTCTATCACTTATTTATTTATTCACTATCATATATCACTTATTTTCTATGATGCTCTTTGCGTGAAATAATTTTTCAAACAGGTAAAATAATATAGGAAAGAAATCCTTTCCTGAAAAGTAATGGTCAATGGTAGTTTAAAATAGTTTAAATGAAATTAAGTAGGGCTTAGTATATCGACCTATAAAAGCATCTATGTCCGGCGAACACGAATCTTTATGACTCACAATGCAGTGTTTACGTGAGAGTAGTCTATGACTGGGAACAAATATATCCGCGTCCGTAAGTGCCGATATCGGAACTATACTCATTTAACTTGGGGACCGCACGAGCTGTGGATTCATTGATATCTCCCGCGGTCTATGTGCTCAGTTCGCCGTGTTCGGCTCAAATCTTTCAAGCTAAATTAGACCCACTTCCGATTATTCGACTGAGCTGAAACGTTTCATACCTACTTACGTAAGTTGGATAACAATGCAATATTCTTATCACCTGATGATTGACCCCGAAGATGGCCATAGGAGCTCTATGATAACACAACGCAAATTTATTGTGTTTGGGTTTGTTAGAATTGTTTCTATGAGTATTAGTTTACTGTTGAAAGAAAAGTACATTTCAGCGATTAAAAGCTTGTATCAAGGATAAAAAAAAATATTGACACAAAATTATTTTTGTATTGCCACAAATAAATGTTTTCTATTTCTATTTCACGGTCATCCTATTCACATACTATTTCTTATGTCGGGTGGTATTTGTAGCTTCGTGCTCAGAGCTCGGCCACTCGAGAGTACTCGCGCCGCTCGCTCGCAAACTCGAGACGAAAACTTGATTTATTCTCCGCGACGCTCCCCCCACCACCCCCCGAGGGGGCTGAATAAATAATAAGTGTATTTGGGCTCGGTTTGAGTCCATCCACTGGGACTAAATGTTAATTTTATGTTTTTTTGGTGGTAAGCTGCGCCGTGGGAACAAGTTGTGGTAGGATTTAAAGTAACGATGGTTCGAAGTCCGATGTTGTTGTGCGCCAAAGCCTGCAGTTCTGGCATAGGAAATAAATGTAGGTGGTCGTGTAAGAGTACTGTAAGTAAGTGGAATTACGAAAGAATAGTTCAAATTTGGCCCACATACCTACTATGTTTATAAGTAAAGTCACCATCAATAGTAGTGGATTTTCTAATAACTTAGACAAAACAATAAGACAGTCACAGATACTTTTGAACGCGAAATATAGAGATACATCTCAACGGCCTCCCACCCTAGTCAGTAGTGACCCTGCCTAGGATGCAGGAAACCGCGGGTTCGAATCTCGGTAACAGCATTTATTTGTGTGTTCATCACTAAGATTTATTCCTGAATTATGGATCTGTCTCTGATCTATCTCTTCGACCATCTCCTTCCGTAAATCCTTTACCCAAAAACCTCAGAGTCGCGCGGCTTTTACAAACTTAGTGCAAGTAATTGAATCTGAAGCCGCGTGCGGAGCGTGGCGATGAAGTAGCAACGCGGAATAGAAGGAAAATAGTCAAATGTTCATTCAGAAACGTACAACTTAATACAAATTCGAAAATATATGTTCTTGTTCCTTACGCACACATTTAAATGTCCTTAAAAGTGAGCATGCGCGCGTAAAATTTACTTTAGATACATCTAATTTGATACAAAGAATTCACAATTTTCAAATAACCCAGGGAATGTGTCGCTCCCAGCCCGAAAATGTAGCGCGAGTAACGTTTTGCTTTATCGAGAGCCTTTACGTCGAAACGTCTTTCTCTATTTGCCTTCGTACCGGAAAACGTCTTTTATTATCATGCTGAAGGAAAAATAATACAGTTATAAAGTTAGTTGATACTCCGCGCCACTAGCGTACTGCGTAACTTGTTGAGGTCTAATCTGCATAATAATAAGCACACTTTTAGTGGCAAGAATGAATTTTCGGAGGAACTTTTTATTTTAACCATATTAATTTATCGGTAAATTGTGTTTACTTATTATTTACGGATATATTATGTATTAAGCAAGTTTCTTGTAAAACTATATGTCATTATGTATACAGGGTGTCTCATTTAAATCGGTCAGTATGGGAAAGTCTGAAACTATAAGACATACGAAACGAAGATCTGTTCTTAGGAACCATGTCACCGATTTTAATAACAAGAAGAACTGCATTCATACATAAAAAAAAACTGTACTCAAAATAATAAAAAGCGGGTGGTTATTTCGAACAGGAATCAGTACCTGGGATCAGTACTGCATGAGTCCGGTATCATTGATCACGACATCCGGGCCCGAATCAGCGCGGCTTGGTCTAAATGGCGGGAGGTCACAGGAGTCATCTGCGATCGCAGAATACCGCTTAGACTCAAAGGGCTAGTGTATAAGTGTATTATCCGTCCAGTCCTACTTTATGGCGCCGAGACGGGGCCGGTTCTTGGAAGGCACGTTCAGGAGCTTCACGTTACAGAGATGAAGATGCTGCGGTGGATGTGCGGCGTTACGCGCGCTGACCGCATCCGTAACGAGTACATCCGTGGCAGCCTCGCAGTCCGTGACGTAGCAGAGAAGCTCCAAGAGTCCAAGAATGTCGCCTCCGGTGGTTCGGCCACGTTTGTCGCAGGCCAGATGACTACGTAGGAAACATATGCCTTAAACTAGCCCTTGACGGCCCCCGACCCAAGGGCAGACCAAAAAAGCGATGGCTCGATGTCGTGAAAGCAGATAATTATGAGCGTGAACGGGCTCACACGAGACGACGCCCAGGATCGCGCAAAGTGGAGGAAAGCAAATAGGAAAGCGGACCCTGGCAAAGGCCGGGATAACGCTAGGTAGAAGAAGAAGAAGATTCCCTGGGGCTGGTCGCTGTGCGGCAGTATTCCCTGGAGCTGGTCGCTGTGCGGCAGTATGCCCGGTCCCCGGTGTTCCGAGTTTTTTCGGGAATCAACAGTCAAACGTGTAACGGTAGAATGTGAATATTGTTTTTAATTTTATTATTCAAGTCAAGTCAAGTCAAAATATACTTTATTCATGTAGGCCTAGCAACAAGCACTTATGAATCGTAACATACTTATATATTATCTTAAACTAATTCATCATCTTCCTCGCGTTGTCCCGGCATTTTGCCACGGCTCATGGGAGCCTGGGGTCCGCTTGGCAACTAATCCCAGTAATTGGCGTGGGCACTAGTTTTACGAAAGCGACTGCCATCTGACCTTCCAACCCAGAGGGTAAACTAGGCCCGTATTGGGATTAGTCCGGTTTCCTCACGATGTTTTCCTTCACCGAAAAGCGACTGGTAAATATCAAATGATATTTCGTACATAAGTTCCGAAAAACTCATTGGTACGAGCCGGGGTTCGAACCCGTGACCTCCGGATTGCAAGTCGCACGCTCTTACCGCTAGGCCACCAGCGCTTCTCTTATCTTAAACTAATTATCAGAGCAATTTATTGATGTTATTATTCCATAATAATATTGGATTATTATACAAATCAAATTTAACACAAATCTAAGAATTTCACAAAAGGATCGTCAAACCTGAAAAAAAATTGTATAAAAAATACTAGTCTAGAACATTTCTAGAATAAAATCTAAATGTCAAATAAATAAATAAAAAACACAAAAGCAGCACATACATCGGAATATTAATTTCCTCATCATTAATCAAATATACCTAATAAATAAATAATCATTTCGAATAACAATTAATCCCACGTTGTTTTATCATTCATGTAGTCTTGTGTGGTATAATACGCTTTAGAAATAAGTTTACGCTTTACATAATTCTTAAATTTATTGTTATTTTAGCGGCTAGAAATATTTACGCATTGCGCTTGGTGAGATACAGCGCGCTGACTGATGGACAGACGGACGGGTAGCGAAGGTATACCGGCTTTGTGTAACATTCAACTGTCTATCTATTACAGTTTGTTGAATACGGTCATACAGCCAAATAAAAAGTATATTTTCTGTTTTAAAATAAAATTGTTTACTAAAGCTTATTTTAAATTTATAATTATATTATAGTATAAATTTAGATATAATGTGTTTTACTTACCTATATGTATACTAGCACTAGCTTAGGTACTGCCCGTGACTTCGTATGCGTAGAATTATATAATTTTCATGATAACAACTATTTCGAGTACTTCCCCAGGTCCCAAACTATCTCAATACTTATCAAATTGCATCTAAATAAATAAAAACACAAAAAAAATTGCCGTTAAAGCTCGAAAAGATAATGGACAGAAATACAAAGTTACTTTCACATTTAAGTAGGATAAGAAAATTGGCAGGAAGTAGTGATTTGTAAACTTCTACTTAATGTCGTTGCTTGTCTCGAATCTCACCCACTACCCCTTACATACTGCTAACACCCATTATCACAGATAACCATTTTCCAGTACTTTGCGCCCAACAGCCGGGGCGGTCGGAACGAGCGACATTACTTTATTATAAGCGAGGCAGCCATTACCGCCGCGCCGGCGCTGCTAATTAATATAAATAATTGACCGATATTTCAACGACGACGCTGGAGCGGCGAGCGTAGGGCGAGAGCTCATACAAACTTTAAATATTTTAACTCGTTTTGATATTAAGTTTGTAGTGTGCGCCATATACGGCAGGGTCGCCATGTGACGTGAGACGTACAGAAAACACTTATTTAAGAAATATAGGTTTAATCTGATCCATGATGCCTATGCTATGGTATATTTACTGTACATGTAAGCGATATATCTATTGCGCACACAACAATTAGGTACCTACTTTTTACCTTGTCACACTAGTAAGCCACTTAACGCCTTGGCTATAAACGCACGCTCCCAGTAGGCACGCTCGACGCTAGTAACGCCAACCGCCATACATTGGTTAAAATAAATGTATGGCGGTAGGCGTCAGCGTCGAGCTTGCGTTCCGTGTCTCTGGGGTCAGGATTAAAGGTAATATTCGGATGGCAACTGCAGCTATATTACCGTTGCGACATTACTGCTGCGGCCTTAACGCGGCCGCTATCAGCCTGTCATTGACTATTTCCTTGAAAAAATTTGTGACGGATTGAACATTCTGATACTTAATAGTGGACTTTTTCGCCGCAGACATGTGAGTAAAATCAAGTTACAATACTAAAAGTTTAGTATGCATCTCCGAGTTAATGCGTGTGACTCCGCGAAAATGAAGTATTATTTATTCCGACGATGTAAAATAAGTTGTCCATTTCAAAAATTCTACCTTCAGTTTTTTAATTCCATGTCGGCGGCAAACCAACCGAATATAGTGTTATGACTGTTATGGGCGTTATCTACCTTACTATCTGATGGTCTGGGTCGAGGATAGAGTCCGATGATAGAGATAATTATACTTAAGATACGCGTAAATACTGTATTCCTATAAACAAAACCCATCATATCGTATATGCCCTCTAAAATCGCCTTAATGATAATAATAACTCCACGGCCTATTCGACCACGGTGACTGCTATCAGCTGCGCTGCTGTGTATAGCTGAAGTATATCTTTGGTATTGTATGATACATAACTTCATACGAATAAGTTTTCGCGTCATTTAATTTCCTGTATCAATCACAGTAACAGTTACAAAACAAACGAAACGTGCCATTTCCCCGACCTGAATAGAGACCTCGCTTAAACGGGAATAATGATTCCCGCTTTACCTCATTAAGGAAGAATGTCTGCCTTAATAAATGATAACCCCATTTCTGCACTTATTAAATAATGGAAACAGCTTCCAGGAATCCGATTCTGTTTTTTTACAATTTTAATAAGGTTTAGAAATAAATTGACAATGGAAAAAATCACTGTCTCGGATTCACTGAGTTAAGACAGTAAAATTGTCTTCGATTCTACGGGAGCGGCTTTTAGGTGGCGGGTCCGTGTGACTCTTAAGACAAAAAAAAAGATTTCGTGTCAAAACAAGATGAAAACCATTGCAAATTGTTAAAACGTCGTCGGCCTTCGCGGCGTGACAGGAAAATGTTTGTAAAGTCGGGTAATCGCCGGTAAAGCTGTTCGGTAAAGGGTCGAATTTACCTTTATTGTGGGATTGTGAGAAATGTTTGGGTGTTTCGGCACCTGTGAGGCGAAACGCGGGAGCGAGTGGTTTACAACAAAGGCCAAAATGATTATAAGATTTTAAAATTATTATTATTTATGAGTGGTCTGTAAAATATGTATACAGGTTACATTTTTTAAATGGGAGACGAGGTCAGCCGACAGATCCCATGCTGCTACGCCAAAATGGTCTAAGGACAAGCCTAGCTTTCTTAATTAACGATTATTGACATATTTTGGGACAAATGTACAATTGTACAGTCAGTGACAAAATCTTTCATTTAGACAAAGGGTTTTTAATGCCAATGGATCCCGTGTCTATCCGATCAAAAAAAACTCGGCTCCCGCTGAAGGAAGCAATGTTGTCAACTGATGCTATTAGTTTCTTTTTCGACGAGCTTTCGTCTACATCCTTCTGTGTTAGCACGGTCCAAATTTAACTGCAGTGGGATGTAATATGATACGTAGACGTAGGTGCTCGTGGGTAAACTATTAAATTACCTAACCTAGGTTTATGCACCTTCCCGTTTCCCGGAAATTCCTACACTGTTCTAAATACGAAATGCCACGAAGATAAGGCCGGTACCCCTCACACTGTTAACTAACTCTTCGTGATCCTTATTGCCAAGGCATAAGGTTTAACGATGCTCCAAGAGTGTTGCCGTTACAGCCGAGGCGTTTCTCAGAGTTTGCAGCAAGCTCGGGGACCCATTAACGATAAGGCGACGCCGAGCAACTGCTAGTGTTTTAGGTTAATTTGTTGCTATAGGAATAGCTAGGTACGTATAGGTATCATCTCCATTCAGAATCATGTCCTCTGTCCTTGTTGAAGTGAAATGTAAATAAAATATTAACTTCCTTTCCTCAAGAGCACTTAAATAACATGTCTATAGATATAGGTGTTCTGATTTTACAAATTGATAGGTTTGATATTATTATAATTGGCAGACCTCCCAGTGCAACCCTAGCAAAATTTAAAATCATGAGGCCTAATATTACAAAAACACATACCGTAAAATGGGGTGAGTAGGGTCAAAACTGAAGTTCAAACCTCGATAACATTTTATTTTTACATATGAAAACTGAATGGTGTATATAATAAGTGTTCCGGACGTTTGTATTTTAGTTTTTATTTTATTTTGGGTAGTTCCATTTCATAACTTTGACGATAAAGAGGAAAACCCACCTCACCCCGTAGTGCCTTGTATTAGGGGTGAGAGGGGTTTTCATACAAAGGTGATTTTGGAAGATTGTTGGATCTTTTTTTTATTATGCGTATTACTATAGCTCCATTTTAAATTGGAATACATTATTTTTGTAGCAGTAGCCTTAAAATTCCTTCTCACCCCCCTCTCAAACCTTCTCTCCCCATTCATAACCCACCTCTCCCCGCGAAACCTACTCACCCCGTTTTACGGTAACAGTGATATTTCTTCAACCAAAAATATCACTCCCTGTGGACAGCTGACACACATATCCATAATCCTTTGATTACAAGCAATTCCTATCTGAATAGGGCACCAGAACTCCTGCCTGGTCTATCAAAAGTCATATATTTAACTGCTTATTTAGATATAAATTCTGCTTTTTATCGTATTACACCTCTTTGTATAATATAGGTACCTCTATATAGATATGAGCCGCGTGTAAGGAATCAAGGCACGGGGCACGACCTTTATCATCGTGAGTAATATTAATATGAGGAACGTGAAACCTCTTCAACGCCGGGAGATTCCAAGCTAATAGGACCTTGACTTAAGCTCGCCAATAAGGGCTAGCGTCCACGGTGACATTCACAGTTATTATGCTTGTTGGGGTTGAATACAGTTTCTGTCCCTCTAATAAAAATATCCTTCATGAAGAAATAAATATCTATGAACACCGGACTAATCTCAAAAGTATCTAAACAAAAACAAGGCCCATATTTTTTCTGGGTGGGTCAGATAGCATCGCACAAGTAAAAATGTGTGCTTGTAAATAATGATGATTGCGTGTTTACACGCCTTAAAGCGGATGCGCTCGGTGAAAACTCGCAAACGACCTAAAGTTTTAACACCCTGTTAAAACCCTAAAACAAAACCGGGGAAACGGCACAATTGAGTCAATAATCAAATGAACATTTTTGGGCACTTTATCACTCGGCACATTATTCATTTCCGGGTCCCTGGTAACGAATCGCGCCCCGAGGGCCCAGCTCGCGAAATAACAAGTTTTTGCTCGTTTGCGGAGGCGAGCAGATTTATATGCTCGCGTCGTCCATAGCTGCGTAGGCAGAGGACTCACTTGCTTAGATTTATGTGCTGGCGTTAGTCACAGCCTCGAGGGCAGAGGAGTCACTCGCTAGCTCATTCTCCAAGCGACATATTCACAATGCATGTAACACCAAGCGTGTTGCAATCCACATTTTATAAGTGGGTACCTACACGTCATGCATTTTCAAAGCTGAGTCTTTTATCAGGGATGGCGCATCGCGCATTATTTTACTTTAGCGTTCAGATTTAAAAAAATGTAAACCAAGACGGATTTGAATTTAGGTAGATACTTACCTAGGTTTAAGTGCTCTCTCTTCATTGGCATTGCTTGGATAATCCTTAAGAGGGTGGTTATACTATCCAGGTAATTTCATTGTCATAATCGTAGGATATGGGAGACTAGGAACTTTTGGAGAATACGACTGAGCTTTTAATGTAGATTATACAATTTGAATATGATATTGCGCCTTTGAGAATCAAGCCGGGAGCTATGAGGAAAATCCGCGGCCTGCTTTAATGATGTTGACGCAGTAAGTAGGTCTACACCGAGCCGAGCCCTCCGAGCTATTTTCCTATGCAAATACCTGTTATTCCACCTATCAACTCTAACAAAATATTCTTTTTCTACTCCAGCACTTAAATGTGTCAATTAAATGACTGACAGTGATATCTAAAGCAATGTCATTTGAATGCTTTGTCTATAGGCTCATAAGATGACTGCTAGCAGTCATCTTATGAGTATAATACAACTGCTTTATTTTTTTTAAAGATACAAGTTCCGATCATCTTGATTGAAAGAGGTATGTTTTCATTTACAATAATAACTCTTTTTTTTTTTTAAATAATAACTCAATTTTTTTTAAATAATAACTCTTTTTTTTAATAATAACTCTTTTTTTTAATAATAACTCTTTTTTTTTAATAATAATTTTTTTTTTAATAATAACTTTTTTTTTTTTTTTTTTTTTTTTTTGCTGCAGCTGTCATAGAAAAAGTAATGTATGCAACAGCTCATAATTGGTTCTTAAAATTCAAGGGTCTTTTTTTTTTTTTTTGCTGCAGCTGTCATAGAAAAAGTAATGTATGCAACAGCTCATAATTGGTTCTTAAAATTCTCGGGTCTTTTTTTACAAAACTCGACTACGTCTCGTTTTGTAACTTCGACCCTTGAATTTTAAGAACCCTTATTATATCACTGTTGCATAAACTACTATACATCTTGGGAGACCGCATTCTATGTTACAGAAATAGGTATTTTAATGATTAATGAGTGGTCGCGGCAGCTTGCGCTTGCGGCTTCGTTACTTCAGCACAGACTGATTTGTGGCATTTCCGACTCCATTGCCTATTGAGCGAACTTTATTTAAGTATAAACAAAAAAGAAGAAATGGAAGAAATATCGCACGTTTCTGGTAAGCTTCGGTAGCTCAGTTGGTTATGACCGTTTTGAGCGGTATTCCAAAAAGTCGCAAAGTAATTTTTTACATTGTCCTTTAATTTAAAAAATGTCTAGTACTTATCGCTTGCCGACGTATCATCAGCTATCTAAAAAAATAAACAAAGGGGCTGTTTTAATCGTTTCGGCAGATCAGATGTTGATGTTTTCTATAAGTGAGCCTACATTTTGACACACTAAACCTACACCGCGCATTAGTTTCCAGCGCCAATTAAACACGTGACAAAACTATCCGAATTACAGCCAATGTGACAAAACAAAGGCCCGATGAAACGAAACATTAATGATTAATTAGTACCTAGTGGTCGGCAGCGTGCTCTTTGCGGCTTCATTACTGCAGCTCCGGCCGATTGTGGCATTTCCGACTCCATTTACATGCAGCGAACTTTATATGTACCTATCATTAATTTAATAATTGTTTTGTTCTTCTATTTGTAAATAATTTTTGAATTGACGATGTACAATGAATACAAATAAATCTATTATATTATATTCTAAGCATGTATGTAATTATTTAGTGGTCTCATTCGTTGAAGATCCGAAATAGTGATATTCCTGAGTGATTATGTTACCGTAAAAAACCGTTTTTAGTGAAGACGCATTTTATCTAGATTGCCCTTGCCCACATATAAAAATTCAATATAATAGGTAACTACAGTTTTTGTTAGTCCCCCTCTCATGGAGTAGCATGGTTCCCTGTCGCATCTCCGTTAATATTGTATTATGTATGTCACTCGTATATTATGTATGTCACTCGCTGTCGAAGGAAGGAAGGATCCCCTTAAGTCTGTTTGCACGCGTAAAGCACGTTAACTCTAAGAGGCAGCGCGTGCCCCTGCATCTACACTTGCTATTTATTTATTTATTTATTTAATTTATTTAACATTTTAAATCAGGCAACAAGGCCCATATTACAAATACCTTACAGACTAACATATATATGCATTTTATATAAACTTAAAAAACTAAACACTATTTAGGCGACAAAATTTAACGGCGTGGCTCCGTTGAATCGTCTGGTCTTGTGTCGGATTCGACAGTTTGCCCCGGAACCTCCGAAACACGACACCCTTCGGCCAGAAGTCGGCGCACTCGATGGTCCCCTGCAGCGGTCGCGGCACGCGCACCACAAACGAGTTGAAGTGCACGTAGTGGCGCGATCGAAGCTGGAACACCCTCAGCGTATAGCCGGTCTTCTGGTGTACATACTCCACCACTTCAGCAGCCGTGGCGGTGTAATGCAGGCGCGACACATACAGCGCCTTACTCGGTGTAGCAACCCGCAAGCCAGAATGAACTAGTTCGGCGGTACCGCACCGAGTCTTACGAGGCGCTTTCTTCTTTCTTGACACCAGAGTGAACTCCTCCTCATCCACACTGGCACCAGGGAGCTTCTCTTTGGGAACCGCTCGCTCTTCAGGTACCTTCAAAGGTACACTAACCCGGTTCGATGCGACTTTCGGACCGGCGACGACATCCGCGTACACACGATGACGTGATTTGGAGGAGGCGGGGGGAGGGCGCGCGCGCACACGCACACGCACACGCAAGTCATGTGTTCATTTGAATAATGTGTACTGAAATGTTAATCATAAAGCACAAGGACTTTGTATAGAATCGCCGAAATATGGAGGAAATTGACAATTCCATCATCCGCGTCAATACCGCAGTAGGTAATAACGCCGCAATAGGGTCATATTTACACAATCATTTTACTTTATGCTTTTTAACTCACTCGCGTCCAATATACGTTGGCCGCGACTGTTGCATGCTCCGTCTAATAGGTAAGTAGGTGGTCTGGTGGGTCTTTCGAGCCCGAGCCGTGAGATAACCGAGAAATTATTATTATTTTACTTTAGCGTTCAGATTTAAAAAAATGTAAACCAAGACGGATTTGAATTTAGGTAGATACTTACCTAGGTTTAAGTGCTCTCTCTTCATTGGCATTGCTTGGATAATCCTTAAGAGGGTGGTTATACTATCCAGGTAATTTCATTGTCATAATCGTAGGATATGGGAGACTAGGAACTTTTGGAGAATACGACTGAGCTTTTAATGTAGATTATACAATTTGAATATGATATTGCGCCTTTGAGAATCAAGCCGGGAGCTATGAGGAAAATCCGCGGCCTGCTTTAATGATGTTGACGCAGTAAGTAGGTCTACACCGAGCCGAGCCCTCCGAGCTATTTTCCTATGCAAATACCTGTTATTCCACCTATCAACTCTAACAAAATATTCTTACATCTTGGGAGACCGCATTCTATGTTACAGAAATAGGTATTTTAATGATTAATGAGTGGTCGCGGCAGCTTGCGCTTGCGGCTTCGTTACTTCAGCACAGACTGATTTGTGGCATTTCCGACTCCATTGCCTATTGAGCGAACTTTATTTAAGTATAAACAAAAAAGAAGAAATGGAAGAAATATCGCACGTTTCTGGTAAGCTTCGGTAGCTCAGTTGGTTATGACCGTTTTGAGCGGTATTCCAAAAAGTCGCAAAGTAATTTTTTACATTGTCCTTTAATTTAAAAAATGTCTAGTACTTATCGCTTGCCGACGTATCATCAGCTATCTAAAAAAATAAACAAAGGGGCTGTTTTAATCGTTTCGGCAGATCAGATGTTGATGTTTTCTATAAGTGAGCCTACATTTTGACACACTAAACCTACACCGCGCATTAGTTTCCAGCGCCAATTAAACACGTGACAAAACTATCCGAATTACAGCCAATGTGACAAAACAAAGGCCCGATGAAACGAAACATTAATGATTAATTAGTACCTAGTGGTCGGCAGCGTGCTCTTTGCGGCTTCATTACTGCAGCTCCGGCCGATTGTGGCATTTCCGACTCCATTTACATGCAGCGAACTTTATATGTACCTATCATTAATTTAATAATTGTTTTGTTCTTCTATTTGTAAATAATTTTTGAATTGACGATGTACAATGAATACAAATAAATCTATTATATTATATTCTAAGCATGTATGTAATTATTTAGTGGTCTCATTCGTTGAAGATCCGAAATAGTGATATTCCTGAGTGATTATGTTACCGTAAAAAACCGTTTTTAGTGAAGACGCATTTTATCTAGATTGCCCTTGCCCACATATAAAAATTCAATATAATAGGTAACTACAGTTTTTGTTAGTCCCCCTCTCATGGAGTAGCATGGTTCCCTGTCGCATCTCCGTTAATATTGTATTATGTATGTCACTCGTATATTATGTATGTCACTCGCTGTCGAAGGAAGGAAGGATCCCCTTAAGTCTGTTTGCACGCGTAAAGCACGTTAACTCTAAGAGGCAGCGCGTGCCCCTGCATCTACACTTGCTATTTATTTATTTATTTATTTAATTTATTTAACATTTTAAATCAGGCAACAAGGCCCATATTACAAATACCTTACAGACTAACATATATATGCATTTTATATAAACTTAAAAAACTAAACACTATTTAGGCGACAAAATTTAACGGCGTGGCTCCGTTGAATCGTCTGGTCTTGTGTCGGATTCGACAGTTTGCCCCGGAACCTCCGAAACACGACACCCTTCGGCCAGAAGTCGGCGCACTCGATGGTCCCCTGCAGCGGTCGCGGCACGCGCACCACAAACGAGTTGAAGTGCACGTAGTGGCGCGATCGAAGCTGGAACACCCTCAGCGTATAGCCGGTCTTCTGGTGTACATACTCCACCACTTCAGCAGCCGTGGCGGTGTAATGCAGGCGCGACACATACAGCGCCTTACTCGGTGTAGCAACCCGCAAGCCAGAATGAACTAGTTCGGCGGTACCGCACCGAGTCTTACGAGGCGCTTTCTTCTTTCTTGACACCAGAGTGAACTCCTCCTCATCCACACTGGCACCAGGGAGCTTCTCTTTGGGAACCGCTCGCTCTTCAGGTACCTTCAAAGGTACACTAACCCGGTTCGATGCGACTTTCGGACCGGCGACGACATCCGCGTACACACGATGACGTGATTTGGAGGAGGCGGGGGGAGGGCGCGCGCGCACACGCACACGCACACGCAAGTCATGTGTTCATTTGAATAATGTGTACTGAAATGTTAATCATAAAGCACAAGGACTTTGTATAGAATCGCCGAAATATGGAGGAAATTGACAATTCCATCATCCGCGTCAATACCGCAGTAGGTAATAACGCCGCAATAGGGTCATATTTACACAATCATTTTACTTTATGCTTTTTAACTCACTCGCGTCCAATATACGTTGGCCGCGACTGTTGCATGCTCCGTCTAATAGGTAAGTAGGTGGTCTGGTGGGTCTTTCGAGCCCGAGCCGTGAGATAACCGAGAAATTATGTAGACAGTGCCGGCAATGTACCTACAGCAGGAGGTCGATTCTAATTGAACCACTTGTTGTGGTGTTGAACTGGTATTGATACGACTTTGACGATCATGTTGGAGATTGGCGCGCATCTCTCGCACGACTTTTACTTAATTTCACATATTATAGGTACCAATCAGCGTGAGCGATCTTCAAGGTCGTTTCAAAATAAGATCAAAATGACACTACCTAGAAACGCAGCGCTAAGCGCATTGTCATTTTTCATACGTTCCGTTAACGCGTTCAACTCTGCGTTTGTCGCATAAAACATCGGCGCGCTTTAGTGTTTTCCCGTTTGAATCTTAAAGGAGCCTGGAATCTGCTTTTAGCAACCTATTCTCAGGAATTGGCGCATGACATTCAAGGGGGGAAAGTAGGCCGTATTGGAATTAATCCGGTTCTCTGACGATATTTTCCTTCATTGGAAAGCGATTGTTAAATTTCAAATTTTACCTTTTTCAAAAGTTAGGGGATTTAATCTAAGTACGATTTTTGTTTTAAGAGTCGGAAGACTTACTGCTAGGAGCTAAGATATTCACGCTGACCATTCCTAATTCAAGGTACATTTTTTCCATAACGAATAAATCATAATAAGTAACAAAGTAGTTTGAATTTGTCTGTAGAAATGGGGTTGATATTATATATTTTATTTCCGATTTCTGTATTAAACCTCAAGAATTCGAAACTCGATAAGACGAAATCCTCGTTAGCACGAAATAAAATGTCATTTCCTTGTTGAATTCGCTCACGCAAATTAATCAAAGACTCCTAGTAGAGATTCTCTTTTTGACTTACAATTTCTACCTAAATAAATAACCGGAAATGATTACTTCACGTGGCCTGGAATTGGAACTTACATTTAGATGTGTAACTGATGTCAAATTGCTATCATTCGCCCGCGCGTCTCGCTATTGTCAATACATGTAAGAAAAGTACAAGCGAAATGCACGCGCGAGTGATAACAAAATGACATCTTTTTGATATCAAAACGTACGTTCGAATTGGCCTCCTAGAAGAGATATTCGAGATACAATTTTTATCTAAACAACCGGAAGTTATTATTACACTTGGCTTGTATAGCCTCGTAAAATCAATGTATCTACCTGTAACTTTTGGGCGCCTGTAAACCCGGAGCGAAGCCTTCCCGCGCAAATGTCTGTATTGGGGGCACTTTGTCCAGAAGTCATAATAGTATTTTCTTCTCATTTTTAAATTTTAGTTTTATTTATTTTATTTTATAAAGTCATAATCCGACTTCCACATGAGGATGCCGAAGACCGGGCAAAGTGGAGAAGACTAAGCAGGAAAGCGGACCCTGGCGCTAGGCCGGGAAAACGCTAGGTTGAAGAAGAAGATAATCCCATACGCGCAATTTGTTTTATTTATTTGTAATAAACAGATTTTCTTCATGTTACGGGACTTACCAATCTAATGACATAATCAAAACAAATTTAATTTACAGATTCAACACGTAACCCTTTTTCGGCTTCGCCGCAACCGGGTAACTGCGGTGAGCCACGGTTCCAACCTTTACTGAACTGTCAAAGGCGGTAAACGCGTGATTGGACCGTCAACGTCAGAATGCGTTGGACGCGGGTTCGAACCAAGTTCGAACCTACACAGAGTTGCGGTTGACATTTTAGACGACGGGCCCCGTATTCGTATTATAATACCCCAACCTGCACACACGCACACTCGTCGAGTGGCATGGGAAGTAGCGAGCAAAGTAGACGTAGTGTGGGAACGTAACTCGTCATGCCGCATGTCATGCTCCTCGTCATTTTGTCGGTTTTTTGGCACGAGTCAAAATTTTTTTTAATGGCAAATAGATAATGTTGTCATTGTTAGCATAAGAATCGATTCCTTTTGAGTTTGAGCCAAGCTCCATAAAAACTTTAAAAAAATGACTTGGCTTACGAGTCAAAAGCGACGACAAAGTGCGGAATCTCGTGAAACAAGTCAATTTCTTCTAAACTCATAATTATTAAGTCGTGGGAGTCACTTGTTGTTTGCTCTTAAACAATTAAAGAATAAACAAATACGGAGCGCTTTAGTGCGAATACAATATTAATTAAATCACAACAACTTTCCAAGAAATTTCTCTTAAATGACAGCTTTGGATTAAACTAGATAATATAACTGAATGCTTTTGTTAAAGTTTGACTGTTCTCGGGAACTCCGAGACTCTTGACGTGTTTCTATCATGAATACGGGCCATAAATACGGGCGGGTAAATTATTAACTATTATCATTTATATTCTGGCTAACCAGGTAGTCAGTAGAAAATGGTGGCAAATTTGAACGATCTCCCATAAAAATTTAAAATTTCGCGCCTTTTTCTACTGACAAAGTTGACTTGCCAGAGTATAGCTTGTAGGTACATAATAAAAAATACTAATTTATGCGTGTAACAAGTCTTCGTCATTATTTTTAATTGGTTTTCTTTGTATTCAGCAGGTGCAGGTGGATATTGTGGATACAAAAGGGCAGAACAAAGGCAAAAGATAAAAAGAAGGGAAATTTGACGCTTTTGAACTGAAAATAATATATGCGGTAATTAATTCAATAATGAGGAAATTGGAGACCGCAATTGGTTAATTTTGTGATGATGCGGCCAACATTTTACATTAAATTAATAATTTCTTTGGTCTTCGCCAAAATTATTTTAATGATAAATTAAATATATATATGAATTACCTAGTATTACATAGAATGGTGACCAATGCGATCATATCATTCCATTTTTGTAAAATGTGGTGACCTTTGTTATGTCTTGTTTTTAATGTGTATAAAATCAAAGGTATACCCATAAACACCATATATGAATCAGAAACTACCTACGGACACAACAGGAGGAGGTCACCATACATCTACTATATTATAGTCCCCAGGCTCACCGGGCGGTATCAGAAACTGACGACGTATGCTTTGTCATACCCTCACTGACGCGAAAAGTTGATTTGATTAGCGTTGACCAAGTTCGTTAAATAACGGTCCGACGAGTTGGTTCATCCCGCTGTCGCTACTGACCCAATTGCAGAATACTCAAAATCAAACGCTATTTCAATTAATCAATCATTTCTCTGGAATATTATAATTGTTAAGATTTACACGAGCAAATAATTATTCCTAAATAAACTGATTTTAACTTCCAGTGGGATGAAGGCGAGAGAGTTTGTTTATGTGCGAACTGAAATAGATTGTTTATTTATGTCTTCCCGGCTTACCTATTCCTTCCAAATCACAAACATTTCCTCCGTAATATTAGGTAATATTTTCGGAAATAGTATTATATGGTATCACTAAGCGAGGTCCAATATGTACAAATTAGCTTCTGGTTCGTATGGGTGAATCGGTTAGACCCGGTGAGACCTCAGGAATAATTATTATGCAGATCCCACCGACTGCGCCAGTGCAAAGTATAAGAAAACGAAAAGTAGACTTATAGTGGGCCTTCACATGATGGCTTGCCAAAAGCAAATTGTCATATATCTATCTCATTTTGATGCCAGGGTGCGTAGCCAACTTGCCAATCGTTTACGCTCCGTAGCGAATGAAATGCAACTGTCACTGTCGCACTAATATGGAAGAGTGATAGAGAAAGATAACTACACGCTACGCTGCGAAGCGTGAACGATTGGCATCTTGTCTACGCGTGTAGAGTATTTTAGTTCCTATTCTTTCTTGTTGGTAAAAGTGGTCCGTAAACTTATTTCAGTTAGTCATTTAATGTCCATATCAATACACCAAAAGAGTTTATGCATTTACAATATTGTTTCCCAAATTGGTAAACAACGGGATCGTTTTCCGTAAATAATCCACCGAGAACAATTAGCGGGCGCTGCACGCGAACGCACGCCGCGTGGCATGCATTATTCACGCTGAAAATTGATTTAAATATTGAACAGCGACGCCACTGACGGACGAGTGGCGACGGGCCGGCACATTACGGCTAAAGTAACATGTTCTACTAGAGTAAATTACCGCTTTTACAATGTAAGCATATTATTTGCTGTGGAAAAAATGCGACATGCCTCATTACGGCTTATGTACTCAACCCCCATGAAACCTTTTCACATTTCACATTACATTGCATTGATTTAAAATAGCTATTTACGATACAAGTGCGGAAAAGAGGAAATTCGAAACGAGTGGCGATAAAATAAAACACGACCGATGGAAGTGTTTTAAATCGACACGAGTTGCGAATTACTTATTTGCACGGGTATCGTACAACGTTTTACAGTACATATGGCCCTTTAAACTTTCGACATACGCACGGAAATTACTATTTCCCGCACTAGTTCGGGAAAGTAGCACCATATGTACTTACTGTAAAGTAAAATTATTTTGACACTGTGGACACAATCTACATATGTATAGTGGGTTACAGACCAAACCAGTTGTTTAATTGTACTACCTACTAGTCAATGTTATAGAAATCTTGATTTGAAAGCGCCAAAGTGAAAAGCAAAAGCTTTTTCACTTTGAAACGCCTTAATATTTTAACAATAGTAGGTAAACGAAGCTAAACAAAGGACAGCGATAAGAAGTTTACAGCTTTGTAATTTATTCCACGACGGGCGACTGCACGAATAGCTTGTTTCACGACTGTAAACAAGCATTCATGCAGGAACTCGATTCTTATTTAGCAATTTGTTACGGTTTTATTATTAGAAGAAAATAAATTATTATCAGAAAACATTTTACTTTGTTTTTATTCCAAGTAGAAACACTAAGTACTATATAAATTATAAACTGAAATAAATGTCATATATTAAGAAAAAGTGACCAAAGCCTCCAGTGCCCCAGGCTATAATCCTGCCTGTTTTAGTTTGTAATTTTGATTTTAAGGCCCTTTATTGGTTGTTGTAATACTACTTGTTTTTAGAAACAAATCAACACTTTCTGATTTTATGATATTTAAGATCAAAACCATAAGAAATAGTTAAATCAGAATCCTCCTGGCCTCCTGGGCTCCAGCTATGAGTGGGTTTCAGAATGTTTCATTGAAACTGACTATACATACATACATACATTCATACATACGTAGAGGGACATGCCCTCCAATTACGTACTCAGACGAAGTGACGGACGAATGTATTGATTGAGCCGAAGTGATTAAATTGTCCCTTCGACTGAGTCGCCGAGAAAGCCGCAGGCACCGACTGAATCGTTTGAAAGGAACATCCGACGAACATTGTATTAACTTTAGCTAGATGTCTATTGAATACGATTGAGGACTCCATTGGAAATTCTATATAGTTTCTGGTAACTAGGGAACATATATTTGGACTTTTGGACACAGTCGTTAGTACCTAAGCTCTGATTTTACATCCGATAGGTATATAAATACTAAAATGACTGTTAAATTTTCAAGTGACTACTAATTTTGAATATTGTTTTTTTTAGTCTCATGTTTTAATCATACTTTCTATAATAGTAAGCGGTTTGTTTCTCTACAAAATAAAAACAAATTATTTTTGTAGGTACCTACTAAGAAAACAAATCGTTTCAACTAATTGGGGCCACTGATTAGCTTTAACTATCAAACTCTCTTGTTTAAATATAGCAAATTTTGCCATTATCTTCATATTATTATTTAAACAGTGGGATTGAGATAATATATTGTTTCTGAATTTAACCTACATTTCAAACAGTTATTATAAATTATTAACGTTTCAATGCACATTAATCTGTACTCAACATTAATTCCATTTTTCTGAATTAAGAAGTTATTTTGTATTACAATTCTGTACTTTGTTTTCAAAGTTAAACAATAAACGCTTACAGTCGAGTCGTGAGGAAAAGGAAGGAGCGTATAATAAGGAAAAATAGCATGGGAGCTTACCGAGTTCGACACGAATATCGGCCGATGGAAGGATACTTTTGCGGCACACCATTTGACTGCAAACCGCCCAACGCCAAATACATTTATTTCATGTTTTTCTATGCTTATATTTTATCATTGTTGACAATTTCTCAAAAATAACAGGTACCTACTTCAATTATTTGTACATAAGTCGATTGAATAGTGCGGGCCGAGCTTTTAATCCACGAACTTTTGCTTGAAAGCATCCCTTATACCATACGATGTAATTTGAAAAGGTTAAAGGACGAAATAACGGAAATAAAATACGCGGGAATATTGTAACGTTGAGCCTCGAACGCTCGCGTTCATAAATCGAAGAGATGAGAGTAATTAATATGTGTTGATACGACACTGAAGCCGAGCAATACGTCAGGGAGAAAGTAATCGCGACAGCGACAAGCTCATCAATCAAGGGTAGAGCATCAGTAGAGGGCGGCCAGCGGAGCGGGCGGCGAGGCGCGCAGCGTGGCGTCAAGCGCCAAATACCCCTGCCACATTCGCCGGTAGGCGTGGAAAGTAGACAGAAGCAATGTTTGGGAACGTTACTCGTCATGCCGCACGTCACACTCCTCGTCATGCCAACCGCTGCCTATTTTGTCAATTTTTTGACACGAGTCAAAAGACCGGCAATACCTAGTGCGAGGAACAGAGCGAGAAGTGTGAGGAGCATATAGTGTGGCGGCGTATTACGTGTTACAGCTGAAGTCTGCGAGCAACCGACAAATAAAGCGTCCAGCGGCTAGACTCAGTGCACGCTCAAACATAAAAAGGCAGTATATAATCGAAACGCAACTTAAGAACGCAACGAAAGAGTAAGTAATTTGGCGATGTCTGTTGCAGATTTTACCGCTGTATTGTTTTGTGGCGAAGCCTGTAGCCGATTGTGAGTTTGCGTTCACCTGACGAAGCCTCCGTTGCAGATATAGAATTATGGTCCCTGAATAAAACTTTTACTAGTTATTTATTGCAAAGTCAAAATATTCGAATTCATGCATAAGGGGCTAAGCCAGGCTTCGCCCGTTTACCGACTGTATCGAGAACGAAAAACTTTTATTGATACATCGGCTTTAGCGCGAATTTGTATGACGACGCGCGGCGCGACACGCACTGATTCAATAGATTGAAACATTTTTTTATTAAGTATCTTAAAGGTGGCAAACCAAGCGTGTGACCTGGCTCATAGTAAGCTACCAATATTATACTACTCTTTGGGCTACCACTGGCTTATGGGCGCTGGCACTGCTAGTGACCCTTAAGTAGGTATACGTACATAAGTATAGGTACAATTATATATAGTTATCTTAGCGATTCAAAATAAAATAAAAATAGCTATGCGAATACGCGAAAAACAAGACACTCACACAAGTAATTTAACAGCTATACAATAAACCTTTCACTTCGTTTCGTTTAATGTAAGCTACCTAAAAAAATCTAAATTATTTCTTACAGTATTTTATAGCTATTAAGAAATGAAAATAGCTTATAAAAACTAGGGTCCTTCCAAAAATGGTTATAACCGTTTGTTACCAAATAACTTTATACTTTTCAATTGGAAATGAATAAAAGATAATTGGTGACAGAGAAACTATTTTGCGCTAACAATCGCCGCCCAGATCCAACAATGCCGTGCCGATGCCACTTGGGCATAGACTACCTTCCACTAGATCCTGCACCATCGTGCGCACACTATGACTTGCACTAACCATCACTCACCACTCATCAGTGCACAGTGGTGGCGGAGTGTCAAGCACTTATAGGATGTGTCAAGCACACAAGAGTGTTTTAATGCTTTATTATGTACAATCAAATTATAAACGGTGAAATTTTAATCACCATCAGCCATACTCTCTACAACCATAGTCACTTTATAAGTCATACTGAACAACTTTTATTATATGCCGAAATCTTGAAAAACAATTGGCTGTCTGTATGATACAGCCAATTTTTTTCAAACTGAAAATGATGTCATACAACTAAGTAGCTAAGAGTTACCAAGCCCTCCAGTGGCGGAGGACGGATACGAACCAAGGCCGGATAAAATCACAAATCAAAATATTTAAAGTGTCATTCTATGGTACTTGCTAACTACGTAAACAAATCGCCAAATTAAAATTGTCTCTGAATGCTGCAAGGAATAGCTGTAAGGAATGAGTGCTCAGTAATGCAACACTTAATTAAAAATACGTTGTCATTAGTGAGTTACGAATACTAACATAGTTTTTAGGTTTTAGTTTGTATATAATACTAACAAAATGGATCTTGTTGTCTAAATAAATAAACATATTATTATTATCCTTTATTCATTTAATTTCTCAGATTAGGTTATTTATAATATGGATATAAAAGTAAAATATAAAAACACTTACAAAACAATAAAAAATACATATAAACACATTATAAAAAACCTAACCTAGGATGCCGCCGACAGCGGGGCAGGGCCCAAGCTTTATTATTATTATTATTAATGTCAATTTACTAGTGACTTTTGTTTACATAGTTAGCAAATTCCATTGAATGACACTTTAATACAATAATCTGATTTGTTCCCAAAGTTACAAGAGAAATTAATTTGTTTTTTTTATTCCTTCATCTAGCAGTAGTAATCAGTAGTCGAGCTGTCTCCAATTAAACTTACGACCAATCGCGACTCCCCGGAGTCCGCAGAGCTTAATCGAACGACCAACTATCTAGATAGCGGACTCATTAGTGCACTCACATTTATATTTCTACGAGTAGGTATTAGTGTTAGGAACTGGTATTTCAAATTTAATATTTAAATTATAGCTCGTCAACCAAATCTTGTCAGTAAAAAAAGGCGTGAAATTCAAATTTGCTATGGGACGATATACCTTCGCGCCTACATTTTTCAAATTTGCCGCCTTTTTCTACTGTCAAGATCTGGTTGACCAAGTCATACCAAGTATAATTTATGAACAATCTGGTAGCCAAGCGTTACCGCTTGCTTCTAGTGGTTAGAAATTTGTATGTAATGTACAACCTACCCTAGTAGCACGGTCGCATTTTTATCGTTTGTCACCATGCCTGTCACGTTCTAACAAGTATGTAAGTGCGAAAGTGACGGGCATAGTGATAGTCGATAAAAATGGAACCATGCTGAGCCCGCTACTCGTAATTTTTATGAGCGCTCTAGGTACTGGCGTTTCTGGCTAATATCGTATTGAGGTATTTTATGAAATTCGATGAAATGTATGGATGCAGCATGGAGATGAAAACATTTACAGCCGATTCTAATTGTTGACACTGACAGATCCGACGTGGGGTAAGAGGAACAGTTTGAGGATTCCCTACAAGTGTTTCTTTTGCCCCAATGTTTCTCTTACCCCATGTAACTTTAAATGATAATTTTGTTTGTACCAATTACTATAAAATATCAATAGAAAGTCCTGGAGTAATTAGAGCCGGTAGTGAAGCAGTAAGTAGTGCACTAAATTTATGTTTTCAATTAGAGCAGTAGAATTGGCGTTCCTAATTAATATCGTAATTAGTTATTTGACCAATTTGATTGAATTTTGCAACATTATATTTTGTCTATTTTAGGTTACCCTAGGTAGACCTCCATTTTCAATGAAATAATTTAAAACATTATTAAAACTTTGTTTGTGTGTCTAGGTCGGTTAACCAACGTGACTTTAGATAAAGCTCCTCACTTCGAGCGAATATTTTCGACTTAAATAAAAGACGTTGAGTGGCCCGTTTTAATAATTATTAGGTACTTTGACTTTATAGAACTCATAGGTTCCTTGACGATAAAAGTCTTCAGCCTTTCAAGTGAACAAGTATGTTTCCTGCATGTTACAAAGGTGCATCACATCGGAGTTAACTTTTGTGAAGCAACCGTGGATCAACACTGTGCAACAGTAATTAAGTAAATACCTAACTAGGTAAGTTACCTAATATTACCGTGTTACAGTGTTACTCCACAAAAGTTACCTGCGGTATGGATGCACCTTAATGTTGATTATCTGTTTCTAGTTGCAAGCTTACATTGCAACAGCGCCCGAAAAATATGCAAATGGTGTTAGACGCGGACAGCTGGGGAGGACCAAAAGAAACAAGTTAGTTTCACGGGCCCCACGGGCGCGCCTTAGCCACAAACATTCATGAATAATTCATTGGCTCCTCCAAACGAGTGCAGTGTGTACTTGCAGCATGAAGAAGCTTAATTTTCGTGATACGGGCGTGTTATATGTCTCACTAAAAGTTTTTTTTTTTTTTTTAGAAAACAAACAGCCTTTTACAAATAAGTCTTACAAAAATGACTAAAAATAGGCCTAAAGTTTCATACGTTACTAAGTTGAACAATGAAAAGTAAATAGGTTACTTAATTATAAATTACCCGTAGGTATAGTTGTGAGTACAACACGCAAATAAAGTAAGAAAACAATGCAAAATATTTACTTGAAACAATTTTTCAGTTACTAGAAAACAAAATATGCCGAACTTTGTTCTTGAAAACGGACAAACTATGAACAAAAATGTCTATATCATTAAACGATTCATTATACATATTATAAGTACGCCTAAAGAAAGAATTTTTAGCATACTGCGTGCCACAGGAAGAAATAGAAAAGGTAGGTTTAGAATGAGTGGAACCGAGAAATTTTGAAGGTAATGTTTTCTAATAGTGGGTTAGAATCTATGTGATTTCTAATCATTTTAAACAAGAATAAAATATCTAGATATGCTCTTCTTTTTTCCAAAGGAGGAAGACTATATATGTCTACCTGCTGACGAAAGATAGTCGCAGTTATAGCGGCCGGTTTTGTTGTTGTATATAGGTCTATGCACAGAACATATTAAAGAAGTTAGAATGACTATCGCGCGCAGTTAGTATCGGAACCGGTGTCGCCGCTCGTTCCTCTCCACATTTACTAACACTCGCGCAACGGTAGTAAAAACTTGTGTGCGACGTGCGTGGTGAATGGATTGGATACGCCTCCTTTAGACCGATTTGATGTCTGGCTTCTTAATCTGAAGGTTATTGTGGCGCAAAAGGCATGTTTACTTCGTTTTTCGGTCAGCGCGGGCGCGTAGCATGCGAGCGTTTGCTCAAAACCAGCGGCGACACGTACCCTGCTCGCATCGCCATTCTAACTTGTTCTGTTGGTCTATGTATAGAGTTTTCGAAAAAAAGGAGTTACTTTCACGGGCTCCATGTCGCACCTTAGCCACGCTATGCATAATTCATCTAGTCCTCGCAACGAGCGCAGTGTGTACTTGTTATAGCATGAAGGAGCTTAATTACGTGGTACGGATTGTAATGTTTCCAAAACCAGTTACTGTCACGGGATCCCACGGTCACCTTACTCACTGCTATGAATAATAATCTCACTTCTCACGACTAGTGTAATAGATTAAATATTTATAATATTATTGCGCTAAACTAAACTCCAGTTGATTAAATTCAAGTGGCCATAGTTGCAAGTTAGTATAATTAGTAACCGCTGCCACTCCAAGTTGACACAGTCATTAAGGTGTATAAATGTTTCATGTAAGTTGGCTCACTGAGACTTGGCCGTGTGTTGGTTGGCTGTGCAGTGTGCAAGCGAGTCGTATACTCAGGTAAAACCAGTGTCAAGTGACTTCGAGATCTGTTACATCAAGGCAGGTAGGCAGAATGGATTCCTGCGCATAAATGGGTACAATATAGGGTCAGCAGCAGAAGTTGCTAAGCGGGCAAGGTGTTCAAAAACATCTTGACGCGACTCTATTTTTTAGAGATTAAGAGCGTGTCAAGCTAATTTTGAACACCTAGCTCGCCCGCTTAGCAACTTCTGCTGCTGACTGTACGATCACTGACTTTTATTGTTGAGCTCCCTTTATACTTAAAATAACAAAATTAGTTTATTGCCACCTAAATGTGAGTCTACAGTTACATAAATGTATTAGAAGTTAGGAACAGAAATAGTTACTTTCACGCGCCCTACGGTGTATTACAACGGCCTAATGACTAGTTCTTACACTCTGAGAGTTTTCACACTGTCCATCGGATGTCGGATGACCATAATTATAGGAGAAAGGCAGCTGCTAGAGAGTGCCCTGAAAACTCTCTTACTGCTACAGCGTTTTGAAACGGGCCATGTTAATCACCCGTTGTACGGCTTTACAGCCATATTCGAACTCTAAGATACGTCAAATATAAGATATTGAAACGATATGGATCGGATATGTCAGTGTCAAACAAGTGTCAAAATTTACGTATTTCTTTGAAGAAACGTCACTTTTGACACTTGTTTGACACTGACATATCCGATCCATACCGTTTCAGTATCTTATAATTGACGTATCTTAAAGTTGGAATATGGCTGAGCCTTTGCGATTGGAATGTAACATTGTTTACTAATTTGTTATCTAAGCGGTGACGGCGATCCCGCGGTGCCTGTGACAAGCACAACTACTCCACCTCCCGAAGTTTCCAACTTTCCCCGGTCTCCCCTCGAACAGGTGGCAAATACAGCGTTTTAATGACAGCTTGATTTGAAACTATAGGGTTAATTAAAAGTTTCTGTCAAGCTTATAAAATTTAGCTGTGTATTAGATATTGCGTAGGAAGGATACATACATAAGATAAGATAACAAAAAAAAAAAAAAAAAATGTGTTAAAAAAAAGCATAGTCATAGTCATTATCGTTTTTAAATTGAATAGTTATAAAAAAAGGCTGTTTTTTCCACATACATCCATCTTTTGGGCTAATGTTATGACTACATTTGGTCAGCGTCGAGCTTTAGAACATCTAAAGACCCGCTGACGTTAAAAAACGCTATAATTTCGCAAAAGGTTATATTTAAATTAACTTTTGAATCAAGAATTTATCAGAAAAGTAATTATAGGTACGAAATTCTGAGTGAAACGCAATTAAAGTAAATAATAAGTTTAATTTTAAGTAATATTAAACCCAAGTCGTCGTATAAGTAAAATCTGGAGGCCAATTCAAACCTTCAATGTATAAAATAGATCACGCAAAACGCATCTACGAGTATGAGTAATATGTATATGTGGTTCATGCTTTTCATGCAATCGCATTTATACGAACGTACACTTTGATATCCAAATGATGTCATTTAGATATCATTCGCGCGTGCATTTCGTTCGACTTGTTCGTACATGTCCTAGCACAAGCGAGATGTATGGGCGAATGATTGTTATCATGACATATTTTTTATGTAAAATTTTTTTCGTCTAAATCTGAAATACACTTCTGTCATAACAAACAGTACCCAAGCGAGTGCCATTCGAGTATGAAACAAAGAAAGCGTAGCCGTTTGAGCGCAAAGGCGTAGCACTTGCAGCCGTAGCTTCGTAGCGCTGCTACGAGCTATGAGATAATTGCGCGATATTATTTCATTCTACGCTTTCAACCGGCCTGTTTAAGATAAGATAAGATAAAAGATAAAAGATAGTTTATTCAAGTAGGCATAATTACAATGCGCTTATGAACGTCAAATAAAGCTAGGTAGACCGGCTCCAACCCTACACCTCTGCCCCGAGAAGATTTAAATCCCCCCTCAATTGGAGGAGGGTATCCCAATATGGGACCGGCAACAAACTCGGCGGGACACATCTTTTCAAAAATAATTACATCTTATAATTAACATGCATTACGAGAAAATAAGGGAAAAATACAATTTAAATTACTATAGAATTCATGCAATTATACACATAAGGTGTAATAGAAATTTGATTTAGAAAATATACATATGTACATGGAATCATACAAAATCGTAGCTCTTTCAGAAAACATATCAAATTCTTACAAAAGGAAAAGAAAATAAAGTTATTAAAAGAAATGGGAAAACATATTATATAAATCTGATTGATTATTATTAATTACCAACATATAATATTTGATGTGCTTTCCTGCTTACCTGAGCTGTGTCACCTATAACCAGGGTTGGGCAGTATTTCAATTACATGTATTTGAAATACGTATTTGAAATACAAATTAGTATTTTGTATTTGTATTTCAAATACTACCTCAAAAGTATTTTGTATTTGGTATTTCAAATACTGCACTCACATGTATTTAGTATTTTGTATTTCAAATACTTCAAGCTTCAAAATACATTTCTATAAATACATTTTATTAAATTCTATAATCCTAAAATGTCTAATCTCTCGCACAAGCTGTGAGCCGACCGCGAACCTCCGATCCAGCCGAGATACAATTTTCATTGGCTGGATACTGGATCTATATTAGGTCAACTTCTGCGTGGAACTTTTCGTTTAAATCTAGGGGATTGCAGTAGTTTCCGTCCATGCACTAGTTTCCGACGACTTGACGGATTATCAAATATATATTTCATTTTTAATTTACTACTTTTTGCGAAATCTTCATGTTCCTCGCGTTGTCCCGGCATTTTGCCACGGCTCATGGGAGCCTGGGGTCCGCTTGGAAACTAATCCCAGTAATTGGCGTTGGCACTAGTTTTTACGATAGCGACTGCCATCTGACCTTCCAACCCAGAGGGTAAACTAGGGCCGTAATTGGAATTAGTCCGGTTTCCTCACGATGTTTTCCTTCACCGAAAAGCGACTGGTAAATATCAAATGATATTTCGTACATAGTTCCGAAAAACTCATTGGTTCGAGCCGGGGTTCGAACTCGCGACCTCCGGATTGCAAGTCGCACGCTCTTACCGCTAGGCCACCAGCGCTTCCTTTTTGCGAAATATCATTGTTATATGTAGACAGATATATTGCTTAGACGCCTTAGACATAAGGATTGAAATCAGTCCAAATTTGTGCAGGAATCTAGGTATATATTCAAATTTCGTCAAGTGGACGTAAACTAGAGCTGGACGAAAACTAGCGCAATGACCCTATAAGTTTATATGAAAGGATATTCGTTAACGTTAAAACTAAATGCTAAACAAAAAAATAAATAAAGGTATATTTTGTAATTGAAATACATTATTTTAAACACTGTAATTTGTATTTTGTATTTCAAATACCCGTCACCAAAGTAGTTTGTATTTTGTATTTCAAATACTTTTAAAAATGTATTTTGTAATTTGTATTTCAAATACGTGGAAGCCAGTATTTTGCCCAACCCTGCCTATAACTCTATACATAATACAATGTTTTTAATTGCTACTACTTTTTATTAGTTAGTTTCTGGTTTGGACCATGCATGTTTGTCTGTCAAGTAGTCCTCGACTCTGTAATAAGCTTTTAACATCAATGACTTTTTTAAGTAATTCTTAAGAGCTGGAAAGGGTAATCTTAAAGCATCCTCAGGTAACTTGTTATAAAAATGAATGCATTGCCCAACGAATGACTTTTGTACTTTACGGACACGAAACTTTCTGATAGCAAGCTTATTTCTATTTCTAGTGTTAAAGTTATGGACATCAGAATTCTTAGTGAAGGAGTCTAGATTCTTAATAACATAAATAATACTATCATATATGTATTGGGAAGCTACAGTTAAAATATTAATTTCTTTGAAAAGTTCTCTTAATGTTTACGTTCTACGTTCTTGAAGTTCGAATCAGGCCGTGCGTCTTCTCAAGCTTTTCAAGAAATTAATATTGTATATCCTACTCAGACATAAGTAACTCTGCTCTTGAACGAGCGGGAGTGCCAGAACAATTTGTTTTTGATGTAATTTTGGTGCTCAATTTTGAAACAACATCACATGTTTGTCACTTTACCGTCTCTGAGTAATAAGATAACCACTCTTTCGGAGCTTGATGTATCACCATACATCAATCTAAAATATTTATCACAGTGATACTGATGTGTCACAGACGACGATGGAAACTTACATTTTGACTACATAATGATGTCATTTTAGAAGTACGAGCGACATGCAAGCGCAAATGATAACTAAATGACATTATTCGAATGAATTGGCGTACTTATAACGACTTGAAACACCTTTCAGTGCAGTAAATGACAGACAAATAACTTTTTAGAAAACACAATTTCTCTTCAAAAGATTCAAGAATTTAAAACTTGTTTCTCTTAAGTTATTTGCTTTTAATTTAGTCTACTTAGTGCCTAAATAATAAATTCTAGATTGTAATTTCAAATAAAGTTGAGTTAGCAGATGTTTTAATAAATATTCCGAAACATTTTAAGTGTTTCTTTTTTTTTATAGGTACGTTGCCAACTATAAAAGGAATTAAATCGTAAAACTGCATAATGTTACTAGGTAGGTATGTCTCACCAAAGTCTAAACTCTAGAAAGAAAACTTTTAAGTAGAGACGAGTGTAGAATTATTTAAACACTATGCACTCTAATTCCACACGTAATTAGATGATATAATGTGCTTATCAATACATGAAATAGCAAGGATAAGTGCTCACATTTAGATACACCTGAAAATTACTCCGGTCGCATTTTTCGACAATGTACCGAAAAATATTAAATCATAAAAATCCAATCCATACCTAATCTTAAAAAGTCAAATCTTACCCACCAACTCCATTAAACCCATGCAGTCCTAGTCAAAAAGTTGTATTTCATTTTTTATATAGTTTTAACTTCTTTATGGTCCACAATAAAGAATATTTACTTACTTTTAAATATGAGTAAAACCCACAAAAGTCGTAAATTCCTTCCGAGCACCATTTGTCGCCGTCCGTTGCGATTGGCCACATAACTCCGCATAACTGCAGCTGCGAGCTGCATGCTTGGCCGGGTGCATGCCTGCAGGCGACCTGCATGCCTCGGCGATGCACTGTGCGGGTAATCTGCCCAATTTCTCGCTGTGGGGCGTTTTCTTTATTCGAGGAGCGTGTTTACAAAGGTACTGTATAATACCAATCTAATATGAAAAAGTAACAAATTAAAAAAGGTCACTCGCGTATTTGTTTCGTTTCGCTCCGTATTAACGAGGAACTAATATCAAAAAAGCGGCCAAGTGCGAGTCGGACTCGCCCATGAAGGGTTCCGTATTTAGGCGATTTATGACGTATTAAAAAAAAAACTACTTGCTAGATCTCGTTCAAACCAATTTTCGGTGGAAGTTTACATGGTAATGTACATCATATATTTTTTTTAGTTTTATCATTCTCTTATTTTAGAAGTTAGGGGGGGGGACACACATTTTACCACTTTGGAAGTGTCTCTCGCGCAAACTATTCAGTTTAGAAAAAAATGATATTAGGAACCTCAATATCATTTTTGAAGACCTATCCATAGATACCCCACACGTATGGGTTTAATGAAAAAAAAAAATTGAGTTTCAGTTCAAAGTATGGGGAACCCCAAAAATTAATTGTTTTTTTTTTTCTATTTTTGTGTGAAAATCTTAATGCGGTTCACAGAATACATCTACTTACCAAGTTTCAACAGTATAGTTCTTATAGTTTCGGAGAAAAGTGGCTGTGACATACGGACGGACAGACAGACGTACAGACAGACGGACAGACAGACGGGCAGACAGACAGACATGACGAATCTATAAGGGTTCCGTTTTTTGCCATTTGGCTACGGAACCCTAAAAATATCTAATACACTTGCGTAGGTTTATGTGCAGACACTTTAAAATCTTGAAACTGCATTCCACTGAGGCGGAGATGAGTGGAGATGATGAGAGACGTGCGGGAATCCACCATATAGAATTGTAATGTGTAATCCAGCTGAGCGGAGAAGAGAACCAATGCTATTGGTTGATTTCAGGACGTCTGCTCTCATCTCCGCTCAGCTGGATTACAGCCTCAGTGGAATGGCAGCCTAACACCGGCTTCAAGGAGCCAACTCGACGCACGTTTTCAATGACACGTGAGAAATGCAATCGAGAATAAAGTACCTAACTGACCCGAGCATCTAGAAAATGGAAAAGGAATCCCGGGCTTACTCAGGGTGCGGCGGAACTCGTAAAATAGAGTAACGACTCACTGTTACCGACTATTTGTTGGCAAGTGATAAAAAGGGGGATTAGAGGAAAGTTTGTTCATAACAGGAACGATTGTGCAAGCATGTTTATTTCTAGTTAGCTTAATTCTTTTCGTAGTTGGGTAAAACAAGCATATAATGGATTGACTGACATTATGAAATCCGATTTTGGTTCACATGTTATAGTTTAAGGCTCACGTGTTAATGAAAGTAAAAACATCACGTAGGTTCTTCGTATATTTCTACACTCTTGAGCATATTTTAGATTCTAAATAATGGGAAAACGTCCATTCAAAGATGTCCATAACGAGTAACGACTGGTGCTAGTGGTACTCTTGCCTCAACCAACGCGAGCGATCTTTATCCCAGTCCTCGATAGTCCTTATTTTCACAGGATTTTTCGATGCCCTACAGTATCATTTTGGAATTGTGAGAAACGTATTGCTTAGACAGTCGCTAAAAAAACCGGCCAAGTGCGAGTCGGACTCGCCCATGAAGGGTTCCGTATTTAGGCGATTTATGACGTATAAAAAAAAAACTACTTACTAGATCTCGTTCAAACCAATTTTCGGTGGAAGTTTACATGGTAGTGTACATCATATATTTTTTTTAGTTTTATCATTCTCTTATTTTAGAAGTTACAGGGGGGGGGACACACATTTTACCAATTTGGAAGTGTCTCTCGCGCAAACTATTCAGTTTAGAAAAAAATGATATTAGAAACCTCAATATCATTTTTGAAGACCTATCCATAGATACCCCACACGTATGGGTCGGATGAAAAAAAAATTTTTGAGTTTCAGTTCGAAGTATGGGGAACCCCAAAAATTTATTGTTTTTTTTCTATTTTTGTGTGAAAATCTTAATGCGGTTCACAGAATACATCTACTTACCAAGTTTCAACAGTATAGTTCTTATAGTTTCGGAGAAAAGTGGCTGTGACATACGGACGGACAGACAGACGGACAGACGGACAGACAGACAGACAGACATGACGAATCTATAAGGGTTCCGTTTTTTGCCATTTGGCTACGGAACCCTAATAAACGAGCAAAAGCGCAGATAAACTCATCGTAAATATACATAGGTAAATAACAAAAGAGATATACATTAAAATAAAACGTTACAAAATGCAGGGCAAGATTGAACAAGTATCTTACACAGTCGGCAGGATACAGACCCGTTGAGCGGCTCTGCTTTTTTGCAGACAGTGAACTTAAGCCAGTAGAGATTAGCGGATCTTTAGCTAACCGTTTAGGAAAACGAGCAGGTTATTTTGGAACGATAAAATTGAACTAAATACAACAATACCTTGACAAATTAAGAATCTAAGATTTGGTTCTACTCAATCCGTACCTAAACAACACACATTGATGAGTAACTATCACCGAAGACAATATTAAGACACACATTATGACATGATCATACTCGTATCAGCCGAAAGACGTACGCCGCCCTCAGCGAACGGTTTCCAGCATCGGCGGTCCACCTTGTTTGAGACCTCCTCTAGCTGCGTATTCCAGTTCACGCTCACCACTCAAGAAATTTCCTTCCCAATGCCACTTAAGTTTGAAAGCGGAACTCTTCTGACGTTCCATCGTTTTGTTACTTGCAATCGCAGCGTTAGTGAGACGAAATTGCTTAGTACCTTATCAAAACTATTTTTCATAACTGTTTCTTAACAAAACGAAACATTGAACAAGCAGACTCCGGACACCGTTTTTGCGCGTAGGCTGTATTTGTAGCAACACAGCCTTTGAGCTGGAAAGCGGGGATTAAGGGCTTAAGAGAAAAGTCGACGGCCGCTATCCATACAAACGTAGTTCTTTATTTCCTTTCTAGATATTTACATTATAGAAAATATTTTTACAAAATTTTATGTATAAAAATTAATAACCGCGGTGGCTTTTCGTTTGATTTTTATCAATTTTAAACTTTTATAACAGGATCGAAAACAAAATTGCGTACAAATTCTTGAAGCTCTTGACATGACCCCTATGTTAGACGAAGACTGCTGTGGCTAATATACTCGTACGTCAAATTAAGTAAAAATATTTTCCATAATGTTCATATTATTACTCAGAAAGGAAAACGGGGAGTATGTTTGTATAGAGAAGCGGTAGTCCTTTTCCTTAACAGCGAACATCAAAGTGGAATCGTTGTGACGCGGCTTATTTACCAATTTACCCGCACATTAATATTACAGACAATCGGATTAAACATTATACGGTGTACTTGCTGGGATGAGCTTAACAATAGTTAATTTTAATAATTAATGGAGAGTGGATTAATCAATTAAGCTAAAGGATTATTTTACACATTAAACAAGAGCACATGATATTTTCTTTCAAATACGTATAGACTTATGAGATCGAAATTAATTTAAGTATTATTTCAAGAATTCGATATTCAAAGACTGCTAGGTACTTAAAATAGGTTTCGGGTTTTAGTGACCAACCCAACATATGGACCGACTCAACAACGGAATTTATGAAGAAGACGACTCCTTATTGCATTTCGCGACTCCCAATCAGCGTGACCCGCTGACGCCGAGTGATGTTCACGGACATCGCGGTCGAGGTCGTATCAAAACATGATAATTATAAATGATATCATATTGTAAAAACCGGCCAAGTGCGAGTCGGACTCGCGCACGGAGGGTTCCGCACCATCAACAAAAATAGAGCAAAAAAATCGTGTTTGTTGTATGGGAGCCCCCCTTAAATATTTATTTTATTTTATTTTTAGTATTTGTTGTTACAGCGGCAACAGACATACAACATTTGTGAAAATTTCAACTGTCTAACTATCGCTGTTCATGAGATACAGCCTGGTGACAGACGGACGGAAGGACGGACGGACAGCGAAGTCTTAGTAATAGGGTCCCGTTTGGGTACGGAACCATAAAAACGGAATCAGTCTCCGTGTAAATATATCATGAGCGTAGCAAAGAGGGCGGGCGGTGATCAGCGTTTGATGTCGCAGTATCGCCGCTGATAAAGGGCCTCGTTAATTATTAAACACGCCCGAGCGTAACTTACAATTTTCTTTTAATTACCGTCCTGGCTGGGTTAACCATTATGTTAGGATTTCTCCGGACCGAGTAGGTTTTTTTAGGGTTCCGTAGCCAAATGGCAAAAAACGGAACCCTTATAGATTCGTCATGTCTGTCTGTCTGTCTGTCCGTCTGTCCGTCTGTCCGTCTGTCTGTCCGTCCGTATGTCACAGCCACTTTTCTCCGAAACTATAAGAACTATACTGTTGAAACTTGGTAAGTAGATGTATTCTGTGAACCGCATTAAAATTTTCACACAAAAATAGAAAAAAAACAATAAATTTTTGGGGTTCCCCATACTTCGAACTGAAACTCAAATTTTTTTTATCAAACCCATACGTGTGGGGTATCTATGGATAGGTCTTCAAAAATGATATTGAAGTTTCTAATATCATTTTTTTCTAAACTGAATAGTTTGCGCGAGAGACACTTCCAAAGTGGTAAAATGTGTCCCCCCCCCCCCTGTAACTTCTAAAATAAGAGTGTTCCTTCGGTTAAAGCTCATTTTTGAATGTAAGGGTAGGTTACACAGTAAAAGACATGTTTCTTCGATGCAGGTGTAATTGCAACTGAGGTAATGATTTACTATTATGGCTACATTTATATGTATAGATACGTTTAGACATACCGGCCGCCAAAACTAACAGTTTTCAATACATTTAAACAATTCAAAGAGCATGCACAGTTATTTAAAAAAAAAAGGATGAAAATTTTAAGATACCAATGTATAATAATTATATAAAACTTTAGTAAACTATTCACTTCAGTACATGCAAAATCATTTCACTCACTTCACCATATACTTCACTGTACATGATTAGGTATAGAACTACTAGTATAGGTCTACTCATTCAATGTTTTAGGGAGTAATATTAATTTTGACAAAGGTCTTTTAAGCTCGTGGTCTCCCTTGCACTGTACAGTTACCACTCTCACCAGGTTATCTGCTCCGGGATGAAGATACTTGACCCTCCCTAGTAACCATTTAGTAGGTGGCGTAATTTCATCCTTTATGATTACTAAATCTCCAATGCAGGGTGCTGGTACGGCAACTTGCCACTTATATCTTTGTTGCAGTGTGTTAAGGTAATCGTTCTGCCATTGGCGCCAAAAGTTCTGCGTCATCTTCTGTACTAACTGCCATCTGGTAAGTATATTGACTTTTTTGTGCTCGTAATTTAAGTCTGGAACACTGACCAAGGGCTCACCCACTAAGAAATGTCCTGGCGTCAGTGGGACTCCTGTGGTACTGTCTATTTCACAAAGAGGACGACTATTTAGACAGGCCTCGATCTGAGTCAACAGAGTCGCTAATTCTTCATAAGTCAGTTTAGTATCCTTATTTACCCTAGCTAAATGTCGTTTGGCAGACTGAACTCCCGCTTCCCACAGGCCTCCGTATGAAGGCATTCTTGGGGGTATGAAGTGCCACGTTGTCCCTTCAGTAGCTAGCAGTTCTGCCACCTCGCTGGCTAAATTGTTTTTCCCAGGCTCGAACATGCCCTTTAACTCTTTAGCAGAACCAATAAAATTGGTACCATTATCGCTCCAAATATCTTTACAATGGCCTCTGCGCGCGACAAATCTTCTAAAAGCAGCTATAAAAGCTTGGGAAGTCAGATCCGATACAGCCTCAAGATGAATAGCTTTAGTGGCCATGCATACGAACAAACAAATGTATCCCTTGATCGCATGATGTCCTCGGCCTTTAGAGGTTCTCATTAAAATGGGTCCAGCATAGTCCACGCCACTATTTAAAAAGGGTCGATTTTGGTTAACTCTGACTGTTGGCAGCTGGCCCATGAACTGATTCTTGACTTTAGCTTTGTCTATGACACAGTTTTTGCAATTGTAAATGCATTTTCGAATGGATGACTTTAAGCCGATAACCCAGTATTTGGTTTTCACGTAAGTCATCATTAACTGGTTCCAACCATGAAGTGTTCTAGTGTGGGCCTCATTAACAATTAATTTGGTAATATGTTGGTTGCGTGGAATAATAATTGGATGCTTTGTCTCTTCAGACATTGAGGCATTTTGAAGACGTCCTCCCACTCTTAGCAAACCTTTCTCGTCTAAGAATGGTGCAAGTGTGATTAGGGTACTTCTTTTCTTAACTCTTCCATCTTTCTTCAAATCGTCTATATCTGTTCCATATACTAAATTTTGATAGAACTTTATACATTCTTCTTCCACTTTTTCCATTTCTTTAACTGTTAAGTGTTTACTCTCTTCTAGCTCTCTTTTTCTTCCGGTTAACATTCTTCTACAATAAGCTAGCACTCTCTTCATTCGTGACATTGTTGAAAATCTCTCCCATATAGGCTTTTCATCTACAAGTACATGACATGTCGTTTTTGATTCTAATTCTGTTTGTGCAATTTCTCTTTTTTCATATTCTACTTGGTCTCTCTTAAGCCATTCTGGCCCACTCCACCACAGATCTTGTGTAGCTAATTCTTGCGCTTTGACTCCTCTTGTCGCGATGTCCGCAGGATTATCCGCAGATTGCACATGTCTCCAACGATCATTATCTATCAATCGTGTAATATCTGCTGTCCTATTCGCTACAAATGTTTTCCAGCGACTAGGTTGAGATTGCAGCCAAGCCAGTACGACCATTGAGTCCGTCCAAACAAATATTTTATTTTTAGGAATCTTCAGAAGCTCTGCGACATCACTGATCAATTCTGCTAATAAGGCTGCAGCACAAAGCTCTAATTTGGGAACAGAGAGTTGCTTCAGGGGTGCGACTTTAGTTCTTGACGCGATCATAGAGACGTATACTACACCACCTCTAACAACCTTCAGGTACGTCACGGCTGCATAAGCTTGAGTGGATGCATCTGAAAATCCGTGCAGCTCAATGTGATCATCTTCTCGTGTCATGTTTAACCAACGCTGAACCTTGACGTTTTGTAAATTTATCAGTTCTTCTCTATACCGAAGCCACTCGTCTGTCAAGTCCGATGGCAACTCATCATCCCAACCCAGATGACTCAACCATAACTTCTGAATTAATACTTTAGCAGTTATTATTACAGGTGCTAGCCACCCAAAAGGGTCGAACAGGCGAGCAACATCAGAAAGTATAGACCTCTTTGTTATAGGACTTCTCATCTCAGGTAAGTTCACTGTAATTTCAAACGTATCGTCTTGTCTATTCCAGGTTAAGCCAAGAATCTTTATTATTTTGTCCATTTTGATTTCTAGCGTGTCTCTTGTACACACAAGTTTGTAGCGTGTGTCTTGTGTTGTTGTATTTGTAGCGTGTTGTTGTTGTATTGTCTTCTTTCAAATATTCTAAAACTTCATCTGAATTGCTAGACCATTTTTGCATTTGAAATCCTCCTCTTCTCATTATTTCTTTAATTTCTTGGCACATTTTCTTCGTTTCTTCTATGTTTTCATTTCCTACCATTAGATCATCCATGTAAAACGACTTCTTTATTACTGGCGCAGTTTCAGGAAATTCGCGAGCTTCATCGTCGGCTAATTGGTTTAATGTACGGACTGCTAAGAATGGCGCTGCAGCGGTCCCAAATGTCACAGTTGTTAACTCATAGCTCTCGAACTCATCCTCCGGTCTATCTCGCCAGACAATACGTTGCAGGTTTATGTGTTCTTTTGTCATATTTATCATCCTATACATTTTTACGATATCTCCTACGACGCAAATCTTGTGTTTTCGCCAAGCTACTACTAGGCTCCGAAGATCGGGTTGTAAAACCGGTCCTACCATCATGGTGTCATTGAGAGAATGACCGTGTGAGCCCTTAGCAGAAGCATCATAGACTACGCGCACTTTGCTAGTGTCTTTGTCCTCTCGAATTACAGCCAAATGAGCAAGATACAGTGCATTGTCATCGTCTTGTTTTTCTGATCTTCGCAAGTGTCCCATGTCCTTGTACTCATTTATAACATTTGTGTATTCCTTCTTTAACTTGTCGTCTTTTCCAAATTTTCTTTCCAGACTCTTAAAACGATTGACAGCCTGTTGTTTCGTATCACCACATAGATCAACTGTTTCTTTAACGTTTTGTTTTAATGGTAAGTGTACCGTATATCTTCCGCTTTCATCTCTTTTAGTTGTCTTTTTGTATATCTCTTCGCATTGTTCTTCTTCTTTTGTCAGTATTCTGAATTTGAGTATTTCTGGATCTTTGCGTCCTTGAAGTTTGCGTCGTTCCTGAAACGCCTTCTGCAGTGTAAACCCACTTTTTTAAGAGCCATGTTTTTAAATTTAATATCTTATCGTTACTCCTGCGGAGGGAAGTTAGTTGGTTCGCGGGTGTAATAAAACTTTTAATAGGGTAACTCGAAGCGTAAAGAGCAACATCCGAGTCGCAACGTATCCTCGGGCGGCTCTTTACAGCGAGGTAAAGTGAGACTCGCGCTGTTACAATTTTTAACAGAAAAAGTAATATTTTCTTTGGTATCGAGTTGACTCTCATTTTATTTCTATGTAAAACCGCCGTCATCTAAAATAATGGAATTAAGTAGTTCAATCAAACTTAATCCGTGCTGTCCTAAATAATTCAGACCAAAAGGCATTCTTTTGCCGAAAAACTGAAGATGATTTTAACCACTACCTAAAAATATGTTCATAGGAAATTCGTAAATTCATCTCACGACCGTAGCCCTTGGAAAATAAATCAATAAAGTGGTACCCAACTAAGCTACAATTAGGTTAAGCACATCTCGAGTACAACGTCTTCAAGTATGTAAGAAGGGTCAACCCGCCAGCTGACAAAGCGTTTTAACTGTCTGTGGCCATTCAGCGTGTCGTGCGCGCCGGACCGTGCCCGGTCCGATCCGGTCCGGCGCCGTCCTTTCCGGTCCCTCCCTGCACGACCACTGCACATCCTTTATTACATTATACTGGGTTACTCGCTGAAAGTAACTGGCAGATCTTTTTATGAAAATTCTCGCAATAAAATCCGAAATGATGTAGATGACCTACCTAAGTTTACCATCATTGAATCCTAATGAAGTACGAATTGCATTTTACGTATAAATCCTAATATAGCTTATATGATTATTGAATTTGCTTAGAGAAGCGCCAGAAAAATCCGGGGAGATTTTTACATAATCAGATGAGACAAATTTGGTTATACAAGCATTGCGAGTATTTGTAAAGCCCCGTTACCGGGGAAGACTATTACTTATTCCGTGCCCGTGGGAGCGTGGAGACAATATTTCTTTCACCTACTAAGCAGCCTCTTTAGGTAAACAATTATCCGCATGATTTTCGCACAATACAGTGCGAAAATAGTAATTGTGATACTTCTAGTAGTTATTCCGTACTAAAGGAACAAATGAAGTCATATTTCAAAATTGGTAGGTATTATAGTTGCCATCCATTTTTTTTCTTCAAGTCGGCAACGCACTTACAACCCCTCCGGTGTTGCAGGTGGCCATGAGCGATGGTAATCGCTTACCATCAGGCGATTCGTCTACTGGTTTGGCTCCTGATCATAAAAAAAACCTAAGGTAGGTAATTTAGCATCTTAGAAAACATGTATGTTTTTAAACTCGAAATCTTTACAAAAATGTTTTGATACCACCTTGACGATCGTCTTGGTGATTGGTGCGCATCTCCCGTGCGACTTACTTCATTTCGCACGCACTATTCAGCGGGAACGATCTTTAAACACGTATCAAAATAAGATCATAACTATAACAAGTTACTTAGTCTTAATCGTGCTCCGGAGCAGTGGGTCCCAAAGGAGAGCTCGCTAACCAACGACAACAACGGGCGTGGTTTCCGCAACGCGAGCGGGGTACCTATAACACAATATTTACGCAAATGTATGATATAAAGCAAAGACACACGCCGGATGTCGAACCCGAAACATCGACGTCGCCCGCAACTTTCTATTCGTTTGGGAATAAAAAATGCTAATGGCTATAATTTATTGCTTTAATATAATATCGCGAGCAAGCGCAGGAAACGCGCACAGAAGCCAAATTCAGAGTTCAAAAATATGTTACCGACTTGATATTAATGTTATTGTTGTTGTGTTTATTATGTTATTTATATTAATGTCTAGTTAGTGTTTTAAACAGTCTCATATCCGTTTACCTCACATCCCCATAATATTATATTTCTTAAGTATCCTATAGTGTTTGTTAAATGGGTAATTATACAACACCTATCGCAAACACCGGCTCGGCAATGCCCTCGCAAACACATGAACTTCACTTCCTCACAGTAATCGTATATAGCCTTCCGCCATAGTACCATAGACAGTGACAGTTCTTTTTCACGGCTTTGCCGCCAACACAAGGACACACGAGACGGCGTATGTATGCTATTTAAGCCACTTGCATAACCGCATACACTACATCCCTCCCTTGAAGTAAATTAGATAAATAACAACAAGAAATAAAATAAACAAATCGTGGCACATTAAATCACAGCTTAACATTCGCTCATTATCACTATCATTGTGTTCTCTCTCAAGTATCAGCTCCTTCTTCCTCAACCTTCCTCTGAACAGCTTCCCACTGTCCTTCTACTCTTTTCAAGTGAACCACATTCCTTCTCAGTATTTTCCATGTTACATCATTCTCCACCGATGCACCACCTCTATTAGATAGAACTCTGTACAGTATGAGGTGTTGAGTTGTAGTTTAAGCTGAGCTTATTTCCTTTATCCATATTCTTAACATATACTGTATCTCTTCCAGCTAGACTCATACTCTATCCCCTTTCCTTTTTGTATATTTGCTCACGCACATCCAGGTCAACATGAGTGCTTTCAAGTTTATCAATCGATGGAATTCATCAGACTTTCTTTAAGGTCCTTTTTTTCCACCCAAAATGACTAATTTTGAGGAATATCATTAATTCAAATGAGGACAATATGACACTGTATTGTAAACAATGATATAACACTCTTTACACAAAACAATCAAAACTCTTCGTTCGCACATATTAGTTGTAGTCTACTAAAAAACAACAAAAGGAATCTTCAAAGATAAGTATCTTGAGAAAGTAAGTGTTCTCAACTAACAGGGATATTTCCTGTATTTAAAATAAATTATTTCACACCGTACACAAAACAAAGCACCAGAAAATATTAGAAAAACCCTACACCGCAGTTATTTTCAGACACGATTTCTATTTAATAAATCCGAAAGAACTTTAAAGATTAGGTAACTGGACCGTGACGTCATTGTTCTGTTTTTATAGATTCCATAGTGGCTTCATTTTGACAGGTCGAAAAAAGAAACTAATTTGACTAAACAGTCAACTACCTATTGTTCAATAAACAATGGTATTCTCCGATGTCTGTGAGACTGGTTGTACATTTTTATCAATGGAGATTTCTGCCAGCTCAAGGATGTAATCTTGGGAAATGGTTGTGACGTCTTCATATGAGGTTTGGTTGGGTGGGATGTTTGGTTGATTGATCTAGCTTCTAAACAATTCTTCTTCTTCTTAACCAGCAGACTTGATTGTTTCCAGGATGCGTTTATTTATGCATTTTTGTCAATATTAAAAAATGTAACCTGAAATATCAAATTAGTTAGTGACCCATCAGACTGTTCTCAATTTAATGAAGGTTGTCAACCAGTTCCAATTTAATGGAGGCATTCATTTGAACTACCAGACATTTCCCAATTTAATGGAGGCTGTCAACCAATTCCAATTTAATGGAGGCATTCATTTGAACTACCAGACATTTCCCAATTTAATGGAGGCTGTCAACCAATTCCAATTTAATGGAGGCATTCATTTGAACTACCAGACATTTCCCAATTTAATGGAGGCTGTCAACCAATTCCAATTTAATGGAGGCATTCATTTGAACTACCAGACATTTCCCAATTTAATGGAGGCTGTCAACCAATTCCAATTTAATGGAGGCATTCATTTGAACTACCAGACATTTCCCAATTTAATGGAGGCTGTCAACCAATTCCAATTTAATGGAGGCATTCATTTGAACTACCAGACATTTCCCAATTTAATGGAGGCTGTCAACCAATTCCAATTTAATGGAGGCATTCATTTGAACTACTAGACATTTCCTAATTTAATGGAGGTTATGTTAACCAATTCCAATTTAATGGAGATATTCATTTGAACTACTAGACATTTCCTAATTTAATGAAGGTTATGTTAACCAATTCCAATTTAATGGAGATATTAATTTGAACTACTAGACATTTTCCAATTTAATGGAGGCATTCATTTGAACTACTAGACATTTCCCAATTTAATGGAGGCTGTCAACCAATTCCAATTTAATGGAGGCATTCATTTGAACTACTAGACATTTCCTAATTTACTGGAGGTTATGTTAACCAATTCCAATTTAATGGAGATATTCATTTGAACTACTAGACATTTCCTAATTTAATGAAGGTTATGTTAACCAATTCCAATTTAATGGAGATATTAATTTGAACTACTAGACATTTTCCAATTTAATGGAGGCATTCATTTGAACTACTAGACATTTCCTAATTTAATGGAGGTTATGTTAACCAATTCCAATTTAATGGAGATATTCATTTGAACTACTAGACATTTCCTAATTTAATGAAGGTTATGTTAACCAATTCCAATTTAATGGAGATATTAATTTGAACTACTAGACATTTTCCAATTTAATGGAGGCATTCATTTGAACTACTAGACATTTCCTAATTTAATGGAGGTTATGTTAACCAATTCCAATTTAATGGAGATATTCATTTGAACTACTAGACATTTTCCAATTTAATGAAGGATTTATTTGAACTACTAGACATTTCCTAATTTAATGAAGGTTATGTTAACCAGTTCCAATTTAATGAAGGTATTAATTTGAACTACCACCAAATTTCCAATTTGATAGAGGTAACGAGTAACACATTTTAATTAATAAGTTTTTTTTTCAAAAGTCCAAGTTGAGGTACAGTATTATGCTATAGGAAACAGCTTCCAGTACAACAACAACAGAGCTCCCAATAATATTTCGCATCCCACAATGGATCTCTTGCAGGCAGTATTTTGAAAAACTTGGTATCCTAACGGTGTCTAGTTTGTATGTGCTTGTGTTACTCACGGATCTCGTTAAGCATTTAGCTCAAGATTTGAAACTGATGAGGAACAGGAGTTGCGTAAAGTGTCGCGCACCAAAAATATAAAAGTTAATTTCCGTTCATCATCAAAATAGAGGAACACAGTGTCAGAGACACCAGGCTGTTAAATTGTTTAACAAACTACCTGTAGAACTTAAAACAGTCTCAAAAATTATATTATCTTTAAACACAAATTAAAACAGTTTTTATTGAGAGGGTGTTTTTATACTATAGATGAAGTGTTCGATTTTGCTTAGTCCTAAGTGTTGATTTACTTGATTTGTTTAGTTTTAAGTGTGTGTGTAAATTTTAGATTGATATTTGTTAGTCTAGTTGTATATTTGATCCTTTCTTTTTATATTTTGTTCTTCTCTCCATGTATTTTCAAATACAATCCTGTATTGTTCATTAATAAATACTATGACTAATAAAATAATAATTTTTTGTACAAATTTACATGGCCAACAGTACCCCTTTTCCAACAGGCAACCAAGACTTGTCGAGACAACTCAAACAAATCCAACCACAACCAGGCTACGTTGTCATAACAGAGCTTCCATACCACTCCCTGTCCACATCATCAGACCTGCCAGACGGCACCACAACACTGCATTGCCACCCAACATACATATGCATGGGACGCTTCAGCTCATTTGAACAATGAAAAGAGGGTCCAACCTAGCTGGCAAAAACTTGACCCCTACAAACATACATATGTGTATCCACATTGCAAGTTAAATAAAAGCTTGTAAAATTAGATTCACTAAAATAAATATGTATACTTGGTCAAACCAATCTGTCAGCCAGCAAGAACCAGGAAAACCACACTCACCGCCCCCCCCGGGCGCCAGCACCAGTACAAGACAAAGACATCATGACTCTCCCCGTCCACATCCGAAAGAAGACAGCTCTTTGACAAACTATATACCTACTTATTATTTGAGACACACTCCTTCAAACCTAAATAGAATAGGTAAGGTTATTTGGACTTTAATTTTTTATTGCACCGTCAGTTAGGTTGAAATCAATTAAAAAAATATATACAGTACATGTTTCTTATGGTGTGATTATTTAGAGACTCACTGTAGTCACTGTGTAAATATAATTTATCAAATAATAGACATGTATGACACTCACAGAAAGTATTGTTTCTTACACCCATATGATTTGACCCACATGCAGTTAATGAAATAATTGGCCCTAATAAGACCAGTGTTTCTTATAACATAATACCATTAAAATAAATATTTTTATAACAACCCGGTAGCCATTTTGTTCCTATCTATAGGTACAAGCAGTACTTATCATTATGAGTGAATATGTACCTACCACTTTTATTACTTAATAGCAGGAGAAAAGTAAAAATCACAAATTAAATGCAATGTTTACATTTAAATCTAATACGATTGTAGAAATCCCAGCATGAAACATTATCTGTTACTATAGGCCCAGGTTCGTCACTTTGTTTATATACGAGCCGGGTAAACAAACCTAGTTAGCATTGAAAAACCAAATTACATCATAATGTATGGAATTTAATGGTAGAAATAATCAAATATATTGTGAAAATAGTGTTTTATACACGATTTATACGAAGCTTCGAAGAATAACGAAAAGATTCTGATTTTGGAATGAAATTATAATTATAACCTTACTTTCCTACCGAGGCCGGTCTTCCCCTTCCTTGAGATTTTAGTATTAAAGCTTACCTTTTTCTCGTCGCCACTTATAGTGTTTGTTAAATGGGTAATTATACAACACCTATCGCAAACACCGGCTCGGCAATGCCCTCGCAAACACATGAACTTCACTTCCTCACAGTAATCGTATATAGCCTTCCGCCATAGTACCATAGACAGTGACAGTTCTTTTTCACGGCTTTGCCGCCAACACAAGGACACACGAGACGGCGTATGTATGCTATTTAAGCCACTTGCATAACCGCATACACTACATATCCTATCCAAGGTATTATACATATGATTTAGATTTGTGTACCTAACCCTCTTTTTCACACTTTTAACTGACTTCAAAAAACGAGGGAGGATATCAATTCAACCGCATTGATATCCTCCCTCCTTTTTTGTCTGTTTGTTACCTCAGAACTTTTGTTGTTGAAAGTTCAAGTCGACATTTATTATTAATGATTAATTTGAATCTCAAGAGCTACACCGCCTTTGTATACCTCACGTGGCCAGAAGTGGAACACTTAAATTATTTGTTCCTACCTATGGAACACCTGTTTGTAACACTACCTGCTTTTCGACAAATAAATGAATTGAACTGAATAGTATCTGAATACCTAATTACATGTTGGTCCCATTTTTGTCAAAATCCAACACTACCGTCTTGTTACTTTTCCATTTTTCTTTCACTTCAAAAAATGTCTTTGTCTTTTTTCCTAGCATGAATATGAGCAGTCATTTATTCGGAATGGCCGCCGTATTTCACGCGAGACCTCCGTCCTTCGCATGAAACATCGTCAATCATTTCTATGAGTGTTTTGATCATCGACTTGTTTTTAGGGTTCCGTAGCCAAATGGCAAAAAACGGAACCCTTATGGATTCGTCATGTCTGTCTGTCTGTCCGTCCGTCTGTCCGTCTGTCTGTCCGTCCGTATGTCACAGCCACTTTTTTCCGAAACTATAAGAACTATACTGTTGAAACTTGGTAAGTAGATGTAGTAGTATGTATTCTCTGAACCGCATTAAGATTTTCACACAAAAATAGAAAAAAACAATAAATTTTGGGGGCTCCCCATATTTAGAACTGAAACTCAAAAAAATTTTTTTTTCATCAAACCCATACGTGTGGGGTGTCTATGGATAGGTCTTCAAAAATGATATTGAGGTTTGTAATATCATTTTTTTCTAAACTGAATAGTTTGCGCGAGAGACACTTCCAAAGTGGTAAAATGTGTCGTCCCCCCCCCCCTGTAACTTCTAAAATAAGAGAATGATAAAACTAAAAAAAATATATGATGTACATTACCATGCAAACTTCCACCGAAAATTGGTTTGAACGAGATCTAGTAAGTAGTTTTTTTTAATACGTCATAAATCCCCTAAATACGGAACCCTTCATGGGCGAGTCCGACTCGCACTTGGCCGCTTTTTAACCAAGCGTTTGGATCATATCATAGCAATACGTACGAACATTCTACATATTTAAGTATAGTCTAATAGGAAAATAGCTCGGGTTATATTTGACTTGTCTAAGTCATGGCATGAGTACGATATACACAGTATACTTTTCTATTACGACAAATGGGCCCCTGGGACGCATTTCACATCGTTTAGTTACAGTTTTATTTCATTGCTAATCTTGACGAACAAGGCGTGGCAAAAAACTTCCCGAACTTCCGTGAGCTCTAATTTTCATATTATTTGACTGTCAACTGTCAAATTACCGCCCCACAGTCGTACATTTACAGCCAACGTTTATTGTCAAGAGAAATTAAAATGGATGACAGTTTAGGAACAGTACATAATTATATTTAATTTATCCCTTATATTTAATTTAACGTAATTTGTACCTACCCAAAATGTATCAATTTCCTTTGTTCCCAAGTGTACTCGAATTTGTATTGGCTAATGAATATTAAATACCTGTCAGCGCCGACGTGTCTCTTCATTCCCGTTCATAATTACTGAAACAAGACAGGACCGTGCCTAATTAAAACAGAGAACTCTGAGTAGGTATTCCCCCGCGGAGCCCGCATTCTGTTCTTGTGTAACAAATATTTTTCCGTCTACTTTGATAGGAAAATATTTTGCTATTTTAGATAAACTCGAGATACAATTCCTCGGAAATTGGTTGTTCATTGCCGTCGGTAAAGACTCGCATGAAAATACATTTCTCATTTATAGCGGCAATTTCGCCCTCTCGGCTTTCTTCATTTATTAGGTTTTTATAACTAGACTTGTTATAACAAAGATATTGGGAAACATCCTGTACATTTTGTAGCATAATAGCGGCAAATTGAGTCGGCGTGGCTTCATTTATAATAAACACTGAACAGTTGGCTCCTGTAACGCCAAATATAATTATTTCACCCGACGTTCACAAAACAAAATAATAAGACTAGAAGTTTATTTAGACTAGTTTCATTAACAAAACGTGGACCGTTGAAATTTCATTATATATTTGCCTCTGTGGCAGCCAAACGTCGTATGGAATACAATTAACTCATCGCAGCACCCACATCTACGAGCGCTCTATTTACTCTGCCGTCACTTTGTTTCTCTGTTTACCAGACCCCAAAGCGAGCATCACTTTTCATTCCCAACGCTTCCAAATGAGAAATTCTTTTTAGGAACACTCAAAAGCGTAAATGAATACACAATGGCCGTAACAAGCGGAGCCTGACAAATTGGCTTAACGGATTGCGGGGCGGGTGCCGCGCCGGGCACCGACCAACTTTACAACGGTTTTTATGCGATGTGCGTCAGAGAGTTTACGGCTAGTGCTGACGCGGCTGAGATGGGCTGGCATCTAACGATCGATTACAGTTTGATGTTTTGAAAAGTATGAGTCGCATCGAGTTTACGCCGATCTTCTAGTGGGCCGATTTTCTTCAACATTCGTGAGCGGATTGTAATATAAATATGCCTACATTTGCAGAATAACAATCTTTTACCTTACATTCCCATCTTGTAATCCTCGTAGCATTAAAATTACCGGACAGTTGAGCTGCAATTTCCATCTATATTGTACTTCAAACGCACGTCTTTCCAGACGCTTAGATACCGCGCGGGGAATAGTTGAGCGTCGGGAGTTCGAGAACTTTCGACAACTGTTGTACCTACGTATTCTGGCTTTTGGTCGATAAAATCCCTATTGAAAGGTAAATATTCCACTATCCGGATTCGACCGAACTCGAACTTTAAGGTTTAAGTTTAAGCATCCTATAATAATATATTTCTAGTTTCTATATAAGTAGCCATGTGCAGCCATTTTGCGAAACAATCACACATTTTCCTTAACCATTTAGGTCATTTAGGGATTTACATTAGACATTGCATAGCATAAATAAGTAGGTATTGAACAACAATTAAATAGCAGGAGCCCGATTCAGATTTAACAACTTGTTACGGTTTGTATCTTGTTTTGAGACGACCTTCTAAATTGCTCACGCTGATTGGTGATTTGGTGCATGCGAAATGAAGTGAAAGTCGTGCGGGAGATGCGCGCCAATCACCAAAAGACTATAGTCGATAAGGTCGTATCAAAACCAGTTTAAAACCAGTAACAACATATTCAAATAAAGATGAAAATTTCTTCTTGAAAATATACCTTGGTAGGTACTCATTGAGCCGTAAGTCGGGCCGCAAACGGCGTACTCTACTGTTTTTGAAAATCTGCATCTGTCATCATACAACCATCATCATCATGAGAGCTACAATTTCACAGTTAAAAAGTCTCCCTCTACGCTTTGAACAATTTTCCGGCTCACAACAAATTGGGCCGTCAAATTGGTCTAACCAATTAAACCAGAGCAGGTCTAATATACACAAAACATTTGACGTTTTCTCGGTCCGCGCAAAAATAGGACTATATTTTGTTCCACGCATGGGATCCACCAACGGCGGCAGCTTACTATATGTAAGCCTTATCTTGTAGCTATAAGGTTTAGAATTTATCTGTGTTATAGGTAAAAGTGCGGCTAGGGTCTGTGCGGGCACTTTATGTCTCCATTTTATAGCTACAGAACGACTTGATTAGGAGTAGGTAGGTACCTTGTATACTAGCTTAAAATTATGTATATTCGCATTTGGAAATGTCAAACAGCAATTATGTAGGCGAATTATTTAATACTGTTTAATAGTGTCACTTTTCAATCAAGTACATAGTTGGCAATAATTGCAGTTTTTCGTTCTACATAATATCAGGCACTGTTACTATACCTACTTAAAAATAAATTAAATCTACTTCAACAATCAGCATTTCTAGTAAATTTAAGTGATAAAAAAATCTAGTATTTTACATTTAAATATTTTAACTATGTTGTGATATTTCGTGGAAAGCTCAGACCGCCCACGGGAATTCTATAATCCTTTTGTAAAAGTAGGTACACTAGCCTCCTTCCGACAGTGACTTGACAAGGAATATAACTGCTTAGAGACAATGTGTCGATTTATTGTTTAATTATTTATAATAAATGAAATATTCAAGCACACTTTAATTACTACACCCCGTTTTATCATCCAACGAAACTTAAAATTAACTCGTAAATTTGTACCTATCGCTGCTGGGAAGACGACTTCATTACAAGACTTTGTAATGTTATAGCAGCCAAGCTGGATCAGTGAGTAGCAGCCTTTATTCAAGACATATAGGTAGGTTGCAAAATTTAATTTTAACTTTTATTAAATAAGACAACGTTCCATATTCAAAAACCAAACAAAGTAAGAAGACATTTATCATTTAGCTTTGGTAAGGTGAAGGCCTGCGGGACGCAAGGGCGAATGAAATTTACATCATTTAGATATCATTTTGATGTCAAATGTGAGTTTGAATTGGTCTTCGTGACGAAGTCTTCTACGTCTACCTTATGGAAAATTGGAAATACGTGCCCACGTCTGAGACGTCGGTAAATAAATTAATATAAAATGAGCATATCCGGCTGTATTAATGATGAAGAACGCAATTACCCATCCATTAACCCAATTCCTGGAAATTGTCACAAGAAAACCGCCTCTGCTTCGCCTCCCGCATTTAAGCACTCTCGGGGCGTTTCACAAATCATATATCAACACAAATTTTAAATGTGTCTCTGGAATAATTTATTATTCGTTTATTAATTGTAGTATTAACCTAGTGCCAAGTGCTACGACATGTATGGAGCTTATACGTATAGAGAAAGGTATGTTGTATGCATTTTTATTTCCAAGTTTGTACAAAGTTAGCGTGGTCAGAGTCTAGTATGAAGGTCGTCAAAATGATGAGAACGAAGAAAAATATTAGTTGGTAAAAGCAAAGTGGAACATGTAAACCAGTGACCCGCATGACATGTCTGACTTCAGCCTGCAACTAAGTATTAACAAGCCACAAAGCATTGCATTGTCGGTCCGATAAGAGCGCAGCTAACTTTTAAAAGCCGGGAGATGCTGAACTTTCGCTAGGAACTCGGCATAATTTAGTTAGGACCGACAATAGATACGCGAGTGCACATTCTTGTTCCTGGAGTTACAGCGAGCAACTTTATGTTGGATGTAATTTTTAACCTAGTTAGCTGCAAACATGAATAGAATCTGCATTTGTATGCGCTGGAAGTGTAATCGTAATACAAATGAAACCTCAATTCCAAAAACGCAGCAAAATTGATACGCTTAATGTTTAAGTTTGGAGTTGTGCAGAGGGAACGAAAGAGTTGACTGTGAGAGTTGACATCGCACGCGTGAGAAGGGCCCTTATTCGACAAGTGACGTTTAACGTACCTATCATGTTGAACTCTTATTTGTTGAATTATTGGTTGTCCCAAATCAGGGCTCTCCAAACCCCGGCCCGTCGACACCCAAAGCGTCCGGCCCGCGGGAGCTAGGGGTTCAGCCCTAACAGCAGCAACCAGATACCCCCCGGGCGCCGATGGTAGCCGGCGCGGAAATTTCTGAGGCGCAATATGGCCCTCAGGTAAAAAAGTATGTTTGGAGACCCCTGTATCAAATGATAGAATCCGCACTTGATAAACATGCGATTCATTCAATTGCTGAATTGAAGTGGACGCGAAATCTGACAGTTGTACCATGTCGAATAGAGGCCAAGCTTAATGATCCACCGAAAAGTTTAACTAGATGGCTATATTTCATTTATAAAGCACTTGTTTCTGCCAGGAAATGGTCTAAGTACCTATACTATAATCTATTCCTAAAACAACTATTCTCATATTGATATAACCCAAATCAGTTGTAAATGTTGTAATCAACCTGTGAACTTCGCCCCGCCGTGATAATTCTAATTCCAAATGGCACATGAAGCGATAACTCCGACTGAGGACAAATGTCACGCGGCTGTGTCCCGCATCTCGCCTGTAACGACCAGGGATGTTGCGAACATCCGCATCCGCAACCGCGGAACTTCCGCATTATTTTCAACATCCGCATCTGCATCCGCATCCGCATAAAATCGATGCGGAGCGGAACAGGAACGTCTTAGCGGCGGCGTAAGTGCTAGGTAATTTCGTCATTACCTATAACGAAATCGTCTAGATCCAGAAAAATCGGCCAAGTTACTGTTTATTAAATATAACGCACCTATATTCTTGCTCAAATACTAAACGTTTCGTTTTTTTTTAAATAAAAAATACTAAAAATGTAACTTTTGACGTTTTCTATGTACCTAATCTTGACATCCGCATCCGCGGATGTGAGCCTTAAAATATCCTCATCCGCATCCGCGTCCGCGGATGTCAAAAAATCTGCATCCGCAACATCCCTGGTAACGACCACTCGCCCGGGACAAACTCACCAAAAAGGCGAAACTAGGAAATATTGACCCAATTCCATCACCGCTTTTATTCAATACCGGAACAACTGCATGAGTTATCAAGCAGCATTGGATACTGGAAAAAGAGAAAGTTCCAACCGGTTGGCGTGGTGGTAGGTTCAGGCATAAGAGTGTATATTTATTTGTCGTCGAGATGGATATGTTTTATTAATTAGCGACCCTCGCCCTCTCTCGGTTCGCTTCTCTCGTTAATTTGCGAAATTACTTCCTCTCCGCTAAATTTTCATTAATTATTTGAATTAATATCGTGACGAGGATATATTTGGGGTGTAATGTGTCGCCGCTGTTTGTAGCTGTCAGCGGCGCCCGGAGCCCGATTGCCCGAAGATTTAACAACGGTATTTATCTGAGATTTAACAACGGTTACCGTTTTTATCTTTTTTTAATACGACCTTGAAGATCACTCACGCTCATTGACGCATTTCATTTCGCAAGTAGAAGTCGTGCGTGAGATGCACGCCAACTTCCAACACGATCGTCATCGTCGTATCAAAACCAGTTCAAAACCTTAACATGTTGTTAAATCTGAATGGGACTCCGGGAGCGGCGTCATCTCGCCGCAACCGCAACACTGTGGAGCCGAATTACTGATACTTGTATATAATTAGTTGCGCAGTGCGATTGTTGTGAAAATGAGCGGTATCACTATAATAATATGTAGATACATTCTGGTACATGTAGATTATGAGCAAATACTGCGGTGGGTCCTCATCATAGTCATCAAAGCGCCAGTTAACGGCCAGCCCTTAAAAAAAACTATACCTATGCTTAATATATTCGAGTCAAGCGGGTCACATAGCATAGCATTTAGCAGCAGCAATTTATGGATGTTCCAAAGTTTTCGTTTCTGAGTCTGAAGTGAGTAACCGTCCTACTTTAGCGTGCTATATTGTCACTACATACCTACATGTCGGCAATTTTGATTTGGCGACGGGTTTTTAGACTTTCCTTTCGCCAGACACGTTCTGCTATCTGTTTGTCTAGGCAGTTTCTGATACCTGACTGCTAATTGCTGCTATATTTCTGAAATAACATGTACCTTTCTCTGTCCCTCTAGACTTCTAGAGGTGTTATCATCCCTTCGGCCCAATTCGAACTTTAAGATACGTCATTTAATAGATCTAGAAAAGATATGGATTCGATATGTCAGTGTCAAATGTGACATTTCTTCAAACAAAAACGTCATTTTTGACACTGACATATCTAATCCATATATTTTCTAGATCTATTTAACTGACGTATCTTAAAGTTCGAAGAGCCGCTTATACCTTGCTTCATTCTCGGTTGAGTGAATTTTCGCCTCATCGTCTCTCAGCCTATACCTATGTTACGAGTATAATCAGCTTCTCCCAATATCACCTATATCTCCTATATGTGTAATGTGTAACCAAGCGAGTTCCATTAATTAATAAGCACGGTAGGCTGAACTGCCGTGTGAAGTATTATCGTAATGTAATGTAATGATGTCTTTAGCAGCTCATATTGTCGTATCCACTGGGCGAAATTAACTGTCGGTTGTAAGGGGTCATCCATTAATTACATCACACGAATTTCTACGTTTTTTGACCCAATGAGGGACATTGTCACACTTGGTCACATTTGGCAAACCCCTCCCCCCTGGTGTGACGTCACATTTTTTCAACGAAATCGGCAAATCGAATTAAATAGGTTGTATTTATTATTAATATGTTATCAAAATATAAAAAATGTATATTAGTAATTTTATAACCCAAAATTGATTACCTACTGTCACCTCCCACTACCTACTTACTTACTTACCATAATATAAACACCCTCTTTAGATTTACCCTTAGAATTTGGCCATGTGATTTAGTCGTGATCGTCTAGTCTAGCGTTAGGACCCCTCGAAGTGAACCGCGGTACCCTAGGTTCTTTAATGAGTATCAGCTAAATTTTGGACTCTGATTTTATTTACAATTACCTGGACTTTAGGAAAAGTATATTATAATATTGGAAGCACATTTATTATGACGCTAACGAGTAACTTACTAGAATAATTTATTAAAATACAGAAATAGTACTGAAAGTTACCAGAATTTATTATTGTAATGTAAATGGAGTTATATTTTACTTGAAGTGATATTATTTAGGTAAATGCAGCATATATGATGATACTGATATAAAAGAAATATATTTGGTAAAATGAGTTTAAAAATGGGGTTGGTAAAAGCCTGCTACAATCTATTAAGCCTCCGGGATAACATATGAGTAGCACTCCTGGGGTAAGCCCATTTACACCCTAGTATTTCAAGTTAATATTATTAACTACCAGCTTCTATACGAAAAATGCTACCCATACGCTCGATGCAGGTTTGGGGGCTCCTAGTCCAATCAGCAAGGTCAATTGGAACTCCTACCCTACTCTTTAGCCAGACGGGCTATGACCAACACTTCGGAACCTATGCGTGCCTAGATGACTATGAAGAGAAGTGTCAAAGTATCCATCAGTCATCAAAATTACTATTCTTTTTTATTTCAAAAACTAGGGATGCGAATCCCATTTCCATTCCCCAGAACTAAAATATAAACAGTATTTCTAGTCTTTTAGAAGTATAAACGAAGTACTAAGTTTATTTGTTAAAAATATACTATATTTTATGAGACTGAAATATCAAGATGAGCATTATTTCACTCAAATTATCCTTTGGATTACTCTTGCCTGCCAAAGGTTCCCTAAAACAGCTAGTCGTCGATTTTCTATCTCCGAATAGACTGTGTTCCTAATCCCAACTTGATATTTATGATTTTATTGTGTAAATAGGTATTTACCTATTTACACAATCGTCGTAAATCACACAATCGTACAATTAGAAACATGATTGTAATACTCAGTACCTCGTCTTTACACCAGAAAACCAGAATTTCATAAATAAAAATAGAGATAAGATTTTACATTAATTATTTTCCCCAAATAAATTAAAATATTGGAAGATTTAAGCAATTGAAACCCTTTACCTATTAACGCACAATTTTAGTATAGCGAGACCGTAGTTGAAGTCCCTTAAAAGAAGAAATATATCAGTTTTACAAACCAAGACTAAAATGAACCCTAATTCCGAATAATTAGTGTGTGAATTTACCCTAAACCTACCCTTGTCCCTACTCTAGTATAACCAAAGTACAGTTCGTACTTACCATCGACCTGGTACTTTGGAATATACGCAAGTGTATCCCTACTAAGAAGCTGTAAGAGTTCGGCGAGCGATTCCGAGAATGCAACCTAACAGCTCGTGGTCTTGTCTCCCCCCATGGTGGGTTGCACAAAGGCAGGGTGGCAACATGGGTAAGACAGGTCCCTATTATGTATATAAGTGGTATAAATAAATATATTTAATATACGAAGCCTCCAAATACTGTAGATTTCAAATGGGCCCAGATTACTCCAGATGATGCGCACGTGACATCCCCATTATTCATCTAACAGCTGGACATTGGAGAGCTAAGGAGGGAGACGTTTTTCACCTTCTATGTTGGTAAAGAGAAGGTGCCAAGATAACCCTCATCTTGGAACAAAAAGACTCCTAGACAGCTCACATTTAACACCGCAAGGGGTGAGCGGTCCAGCCGGACAAACAGTCAGTCCAAACAATGATCTGGTTTTAAAATATATAGCAAAAGACCCCATAGTAAAACACTAAAATAACTAGGTTCAATTTTACGAACCAAACTACTCACAAAATCAAACTAAACACAAAAGTGAAATTCCCTTAGACACCATTATCTAAGTTCAGTTTTATGACGATATTGTCCCCATAAAACCAAACACAGACACGCTTTCCAAGCCCCTGTTATGCAACGATATTGTCCCTGCATAACGTGACGGCACTTAGAAAACACAGCGTAGAAAACTTCACTATAACAACACACAGTAGCTAAGAATCCCCGCAATAGCCCAAGTTCAGTTTTACGACGATATTGTCCCCGTAAAACTAAACACAGACACCTTTCCAAGTCCCTGTTATGCAACGATATTGTCCCTGCATAACGTGGCGGCACTTAGAAAAACACTGCATAGGAAACTTCACTATATTTAAATCCCGTACTCGGTAACAAAGAATCTCCACAAAAGTCTAAGATCAGCTTTACGACGATATTGTCCCCGCAAAACCAAACACAGACACCATTTCCACGTTTAAATTCACCAGGATAATTCCCGGCAAAAACAAACATAGTAACAGTAGTAGAGGAACTTTGCTCACCGAATATTTAAACGCCCGAGAACCAGAGTCACTGCTAGCCGATGGTTGAAGAATGAATGAATACCGGCGGTCCGCACCTGCCTTTTATACTCTTTTACTGGCGACATACTGGCGACATAACGGCGACATACTGGCGACATAACGGCGACATACTGGCGACATAACGGCGACATAACGGCGACATAACGGCGACATAACGGCGACATAACGGCGACATAACGGCGACATAACGGCGACATACTGGCGACATACTGGCGACATAATGGCGACATAACGGCGACATAACGGCGACATAACGGCGACATAACGGCGACATAACGGCAACATACTGGCGACATAATGGCGACATAACGGCGACATACTGGCGACATAATGGTGACATAACGGCGACATACTGGCGACATACTGGCGACATACTGGCGACATACTGGCGACATACTGGCGACATACTGGCGACATACTGGCGACATAACGGCGACATACTGGCGACATAACGGCGACATACTGGCGACATACTGGCGACATACTGGCGACATAACGGCGACATAACGGCGACATATTGGCGACATAACGGCGACATAACGGCGACATAACGGCGACATACTGGCGACATACTGGCGACATACTGGCGATATACTGGCGACATAACGCGACATACTGGCGACATAACGGCGACATAATGGCGACATAATGGCGACATAACGGCGCCATACTGGCGACATATTGGCGACATAACGGCGACATATTGGCGACATAACGGCGACATATTGACGACATAATGGCGACATAACGGCGACATACTGGCGACATAACGAGACAAACATTAATCAGAAAGTACCAGGATACCATGACTGAGGAAGAGGTCATTTGCCCCGTACCTATTAGCGATATGCAACCGACGACCAGTGATTTATTAAGACAAATGTTTACCAAAAGTACCAGGCTACCATAATCGAGGAAGAGGTCATTTGCCTTATGGCGGGTGCCGACGCTCGATTCAAGAAGAAAGATCCTAAGTCCTATTTTGTTTACTAAGCCATACGACCGTAATATTAAGGTTCACATTCGTAAAATTCGATGCTACCAAGATCTATCCCTTTCACACTTGTGTCTTAGAGAAAGATGGAGATATTCTCAATGACGTCTACGCACACATTCACAGGCAATAGTCGGGTGGTCAGTTTGAGTAGACTAAATTATATTAAAAGGGAACGCTTTATGGCCCCTCTACACGCACGAACCTGCAAGTATTATTTTTACTTTGAGATACTTTTAGTTTCTTTCCGAAAAACACTCCTGTGTGGAAGTATTTTACGTTTATTAGTAGCAAACATACTCAATACGTAGTGGGAAGTTTATAATCTTAGGAGTTTTGGACTGTTTGTATTAACTCTGTACTAGGAGTTCAGACTTCAATACGACCGAACGTCACGCTGTCAATGTCATTGTCAATGCCAAAGTTCACATATTTAGGTTAGTTTCAACTTAAAATGATTACCCCACGCAATTTATTGATTTAAATAGCGAAAATTTTATAGTGTGTTATATATTTATAATGAAACCACAAGTGGCAAAATATGAAAACGTTCAAGTTGTAATTGTTACACTATTCATTGGAATCATGTATGAAATACGCGACTGAAGGGGAGCTTTGTATTCAAGGTATTTCTTTCTAGTTTGTGTTTGTAATGAACAATTTAGGCTAATATTATATAATAGGCATACGGCTAGTCACACTACAAAAGAAATTAAACGAATAAAAATTATTATTGTTCCAAAAACTTGTTATTTAACTGTACAGCGAATTAAATAAGTTAAAGTGACGTCACAAAGTTTGTGACCACCCCCCCCCCCCGTGTAACAACATGTCACATATTTTCTGGGCCCCCTCCCCCCCCCTAAACATGTGATGTAATTAATGGACGACCCCCAATAGGTACCTACATCAAACCTTATTATCCCTACCCTACTAATATTATAAATGCGAAAGTACCAAGTACCTAACTCTATCTGTTGGTATGTACCTATGTCTGTATTGTATATGTTACCTCTCTACCTAACTATTACTTTTTAGGGTTCCGTAGCCAAATGGCAAAAAACGGAACCCTTATGGATTCGTCATGTCTGCCTGTCTGTCTGTCCGTATGTCTGTCCGTCCGTATGTCACAGCCACTTTTCTCCGAAACTATAAGAACTATACTGTTGAAACTTGGTAAGTAGATGTATTCTGTGAACCGCATTAAATTTTTTACATAAAAATAGAAAAAAAAAAACAATAAATTTTGGGGGTTCCCCATACCATGCCCTCCCATCCCGAAGGCCGTAAAATTCTTTTTAAATCGATATCATAGATGGCGCTATATGTCACAATCGGCGATAACGAAATTTTTATCTTACAGATTAAGATGTATTAAGAGACATTTAAAGTGTCATAAATTAAAAACATTATAAAATAAAATCGTTTAATTATTGTTATTATTTGACGATCCTTCTCAGGTGATTTTTTTTTTCTCATATTATGAATTTAATTGGATTAAGCATCTTTCTATTATTTAAATGTATTTCTGACGATCACAATATAGATTCTTATAAATTGACATGAATGTAATTTGTACTGTAATCATATATTGTGAAATAAATAAATCTAATCTAATCTAATCTAATGAAATACAAACATTAATAACAACACGAATTCAATGCATTAATTTTCAAGATTTGAAATCACAATTATATCGCGACTGACTCTTACGTTATGAACAACAGCGCAGGACAGTTATGTGGAGCTGTCGAAGTAATATTGAATATTGTCACTAGATGGAGCCACCACGGTTCTAATATGTGGAGTTTGATTTAGAATAATTACATTTGAGTTATGAATTACGAAATTTAGTACAAAATGTTAAAAAATAGATCGGTCAATAAACATGCCTACTCTAAATGAGTACCTATTTTTTATTAAAGTAGGCCTGACGTTAAAATATAAATTAAAAAAACTCGTAGGGCGATGTCTTTCAAAAGAAATGAATGCTTTGTTTTTAAACACAATGCAAGTTTTTATTTCGCTTGATGTCCAAGTCAAACGCACATTTTAGTTCTTTATTGACCGACGCGTTTGCGAAGGTCTCCGTTTTAACTCGGGCCAAATTTCGTTTGAGGAGAACGTTCTCCTCGGTTTAATTCTCAACCGATTCTCATCAAATTTTGTGACCAGATTCTAGGATAAAATAGTTTTTTTTTTCAATCCGATTATTTCAAAATTGCGGAAACAAATATGTAGTCGTATCAATAGTGTAAGAGCATTTCTTTTCTTTTTGAGATATATTTACAGTGCTTGGCAAAAATGTAGAAATGTTGTAAAGGTTTTTACTCGAGAATAAGTAGCCAAATTTCGTCAAATTGGCTAAGTGCTATCATGGCGCAGTTTGCAAACAGTTGCTTTGATGCATGGAGGTTCGAAGTTCGAACCCCAGTAAAGTGCGCTGCTAACTTTTTGTAAATTTTTACACTTATATTATTGTATTATGTATTATTATTTGTGCAAAGCACGGGTTAAACGTATTCGTTTCATTTTTCCAATCTTTTATTTAACCTTTTGTTAATTTAGTTTTTCTAAATAATTCTAAACGGCGTACCCATATATTTTTTATTCAGTTTTAAGTAGAAATGCCCCGAATAGTGGTATTGGCCGAATACCGAATATTCTGCCCCTCTCCCGGCCGAATACCGAATATTCGGCGACCGAATATTCGGTATGACATGCAAACATTTTGACCCACAATTATTATGAAAACTGATCGCTAACAAAGCTCAACGTTAGATGATGATGATAAGTTATATTTTTGTTGAACAGCATTAATGAGTAGAGTCAAACAAAACAGACTCATGATAAAAATAATATGTTTTTTAATCAATAAATGGTCAAAAAAGGGTCTTCGTATTTAACAACTTTCCAAGAACACATTCTAAATATACTTACCTACATAGTTTTTGGTTATTTTTATGATGCAATTTTTCTTTTTAAGTAGGTGCAACAGATATTCGGTATTCGGCCGAATAGTAGGCAACATTCGGCCGAATACCGAATATTCGGCAAAGTGGCCGAATAGGCCGAATACCGAATAGTTGCCGAATATTCGTGGCATCTCTAGTTTTAAGCTATGCTCGCGAGGTCTACAGTTTATTAATTTCCTTGTTGTAAACGACGATCAGCTTAAACCGCGAAAATCGAAGTTTGTAAACTTCATGAGGTAGAACAAACTAAATTGACAGCGATTTTGATAGCACAGACTATGCAAGTGTTTTTTTAATTACATAAACTAATAGAAGTTTGATGTTTAAAATAACACTAAAAAATATGCTTCGTATGACTCATGCAACTATCTCTGTCACTCGAATTACAACTTAATGTGAGTAAAAGAGCCTAAAATTTGCAATATTCGGTGTTCGCGGGTCGCGGGGCTTGCCTAGTCGAATTTTTGTTGACGGACAGACTCCGACAATGACTGCACTCATGACTACGACGGGGAGTATGGGGGTGGTCATGATTTGGTCATGGACTGGCCACGGTGTGACATGCGAGTTAGCCTTGAAAAAAATGCCAACTAGGTGTTCGTATTTCCAATGCAAGGTCATGACCGCCATGACTGGTCAAAAGTTGATGTTTCGCTTCTAAACTGCGCGCAGTGCGCGTTTGCAAACTTGAATTGACAATACGGTGTGTTATATCTATAGGTTTGTATTTATTTTTAATTTAATACAAATACTTATGTCCTCAATCGCTCCAGCGTCTCAAGGCCGCACAGCGACGTGCACACGCACACTCGGATTAAATACTAATTGTAAGGTGCGTCTGTGTGCTTACGAAAACTACCATACAACTAGGTACATAGGCGTGAACGCCACAGTAATTCGTGCCGTCCTCTTCTTCTTTCTAATAGGAGCGACAGGGACAGCATGCACGGTTTGAAACTTCTAACAGTTCTAACCATGTTAATAAAAGAGGGACGGACGGGCAGTATATCTCGCCGCGAGATACACTCGTGCCTATCATGGGCTAGCCCGGCTGTAAATATTTGTTTTTAGTGCAAATATTTCCTTTTTGTATTTTAAAATACTACAAAATAAATCGTGTTACTGCCGTTTGTACGAGAATGTAAATTTTTAACATGAAATAAATGTTTAATAAATAAATAAATATTATAGGGACATTCTTACACAAATTGACTAACGATACAAATGTGTAATATACAATTAATACTTAAATACATAGAAAATATTCATGACTCAGGAACAAATATCTGTCTCATTATACAAATAAATTACACTTTATTTTCAATATAAAAATATCGATCGAGTAGGTACGGGTTAAACACCCTGACCATGGAAACCGGCATACCCTTATTATTTTCCCTCCTCTTATTTATTACCTAGACTTGGTGCGCGACTGACACTATCAATAGCTGCAAGCTGGCGCGCTCGAGTAACATTTTTAATTAACCGAAGCGTAGCGAAGGTCTACGTTTTGACTCGGACATTTTGCTTTTGTATGTCCGGATGTTCTCCTATACAGGTCGCAATTCTTAACCGATTTTCGTGAAATTTTGTGACCGAATTCTATGACTAACTAAAATTTTTTTGTCGATCCGGTTTTTGGAAATTTTTCAAAATGGCGGAGTTGTGATAGCTCCCGCCTAAACAAATAGTCGGATCGGTATCATAAGAGTTTTTTCTTTTTGAGATATGTTTATAGATTAAATGGCCAAAAATTCAGAAAATTTGTATCGCTGGTTTTGGCGGTATTTAGATATGTATTTAGTTTTTACTTGAGAATGAGTAGCTAAATTTCGTCAGCTTTAGTAAGAACTATAATGGCGTATTTTGCAAACGTTCGCTTTTTTTGTTTGCATCGGCAGGTCCCTGGTTCCATTCCCAGTAATTGTATACTGCTACATAACTTTTAGTATTTTCTTTATACTTAAATTTCGTATAATTGTTTTTTATTTTATTTTTTTATTTTGAAAAAATGAAAAATGTCGTATTTTTTATTTATCAAGCGCGGGTTAAGCGTATTCGTTTAATTTTTGTTTGTAGCTTTATGTAGTTTTTAATTTTTTGTTTATATTACATGTACTATACCTATATTTTAATAAATATTTTTGCCATACATTTATTCAGTTTTAAGCTCTGCTCGCGAGGTCTACAGCTCACAGAGCCACTAGTAACTAATCCGTTTTGTATATATCATATTTAAAAAATCCATCGTATGTCAAAAAATGTTTTCTTAGGTACAGTCAGCAGCAGAAGTTGCTAAGCGGGCGAGGCGTTCATAATTACCTTGACGCGCTCTTATTCTCTTAACAATAAAGTCGCGTCAAGATTATTTTGAACACCTCGCCCGCTTAGCAACTATTGCTGCTGACTGTACATGATAGGACAAGTACGGCTACCATTAATTGACATTTGACTTTTACGCCACCGACTGCGTGAACTCGATCGCACCAATACATCAATGCGAGTACGAGCGAGATAGACTGCGATCGACTTCATGCACTCGCTAGCGTACCTAAACGTCAAATGCCAACTCATGATAGCCGTAGCGAATAAGCTACAAAACTTTTAGTAGCTAAATAAAAAAATGAATAAATCGGAAATACAATTAATTAATTTATTAATTTAAAAGCATGGCAAGCAACGTATATGGGGCATTATCTATGAAAAGGGACCTTATTGTCGATGGCGCTTACGCCGCACAGCGTCGCGCGGCATTGTATTTATATCAGAGCATCGTTAATAACGGCGTAAGCGCCATCGACAATAAGGTCCCTTTTCATAGATAACGTGACATATGCTACTTAGGACGGTGCGCTTTTTTAGTATGGGATTGGCGGATTGGGTATCTGCATGTACTATGTATGTACTAGTATTTTATGGGGCATTATCTATGAAAAGGGACCTTATTGTCGATGGCGCTTACGACGCACGGCGTCGTGCGGCATTGTATTTATACCGGAGCATCGTTGATAACGGTGTAGGCGCCATCGACAATAAGGTCCCTTTTCATAGATAACGTCACATACACATATGATCTGTGATCCTTACAAAATACCTACTCCTTCCTTTCCTATATACATGGTCTTTTTTATTTCATAATAAATCTAAGAAAATACCGCGTAGTATTATATCTATATCTCTAGGTACTGATATGGGGCATTATCTATGAAAAGGGACCTTATTGTCGATGGCGCTTACGCCGCACGGCGTCGCGTGGCCTTGTATTTATATCTGAACATCGTCAATAATGGCGTAAGCGCCATCGACAATAAGGTCCCTTTTCATAGATAACGTCACATATAAATTTAGATTTTAATATGCGCATATTTTTTCAAGTTTTTACTTTCGATTTTATTTAACGGACGTTAAAAATAGATTGTTTCGTCGGCGCGACCTTGGGCTTTGGGCCTCTCAAGGCCATGTGGACGGCACGCGGCAATGCAACGCTTAGCTCCAAGAATTTTAAAACAGATCATACCCCAATGCCGTGTTCTTTCTGCCCTAATGTGAAGCATAGGTACCTACTCGATACCTTCAAACCAGCTTAAGAGTCCTCTTTGATTATGCATTATTATTGTGTATCTCAAAGTCACAGTTATGCTGGTTTACCCGAACGCTTGTCGTGCCGATTTGCCGAAGCAAGGTAAGCGATAAGAATACGACCTGTGATTTGTAACGAAACTTTGACACCTTCGCCTATACTAAGTAGGTACCTATTCAAACTTCTATTTACAATACAAAAAAATTAAAAAGTCAAATTGATTTCATAATCGTAAATTATGATATGTAAATAAATTTCAATTTTGTCGCCGTTGGCTGAAACGCCATCTAGTAATGATTGACCTTAAAAATGAATGTGATGTGTAGGTTTAGTGCGTGAAAGCTACAACAGATGTCGCGCGAGAGGTGTTTTGACGCCATTTCAACGCATGTTTGTCGTAAGAGTTTTATTAGCTCCGTGGGGCTCCGTGCGCCATCTAGTTTGTTACTGTGAACTAAAAAATTGCCTACAAGTATTTGCTACTTAGGACGGTGCGCGTTTTTACTATGGGATTGGGTATCTGTACTAGTATTATATGATCTGTGCCCATACTTAGAACAGAAACTCAAAAATTTTTTTTTCATCAAACCCATACGTGTGGGGTATCTATTCTCTTATTTTAGAAGTTACAGGACTTCTAAAATAAGAGAATGATAAATCTAAAAAAAATATATGATGTACATTACCATGCAAACTTCCACCGAAAATTGGTTTGAACGAGATCTAGTAAGTAGTTTTTTTTTAATACGTCATAAATCCCCTAAATACGGAACCCTTCATGGGCGAGTCCGACTCGCACTTGGCCGCTTTTTGTAACAATTTTTATTGTTCGCGGATCAAATGGGGCACACAAGTGCGTCGTTTAATTCCAGGCCTTGCCTGTATTAGCGCGTACCTTAGCCCTTATCCGCACGCGGAATACAAAGCGGCTCATCATGCACGGCACGCGGCGTGACGGCACGTGACGCGTGACGCCCGCGGGACGAGCGAGTATGTGTCACACAGCGAGAATTAAAAACTAACGTACTAGATATAACTAGGAAGTTACGGGAAATATTTTAGAAGGTAATCTATATATATAATAGGGCATATTCGAATTACGTAGCTACGATGACTGCGGTGTAAGATTGGATTGTAAGGAAATGTTATACCTACCTAAGCATACGTTGTAGGTGTAATTAAAGTCCGTCCTTTGTTGCCCTTTACCGGAGTTTTCAGCTGTATTGTAAGAAAGGCTGAAATGCTTGATGTGTAATGAATGTCATTAAATCTTCATCATCCATAATCATCACATGTGAATAAAATGCAACTTTGCTATCAGTTCATGAAGTGCAAAGTAAGCCTTTCCGAGCTGGTGTGGTGAAAAACAAATGATTGTTCCCTAGTTATAAAACATTGAAAGTGTATGCAGACCGTCGGACTTTCTCCTCCTGTCACCGGAGTCCTCGTCTCTTGTTATCGGTACAAAGGAGCGCTGTGGGACGCTCGTTACGGCCCTAAACGCCGTTACTGGGGCTCTCTCAGACGTAAGACCCGAGTGTTATTGCAATACCTCACCAAGCACGAGTCACCCACAAAATCTCAAGAATGTTTAACCTCCTTTTTGTGTATATACCTACCGCGATATTTGGTTTTCAAATTAAACCAAATATAGATATGGACTTAAATCATCCAATTGTTGGAATAAGATCGTGAAAAATATGTGGGGCGTAGAGGCTTCGTTCAAATACATTAGGATATACTTATTCTTATTATAAAAAAATAATAGTACCTACCTACATAGTGCTAGTTAAGCAAATGGGTCAGTTTGACCACTTAAATACATTCCGCTGTTCCCAACTTTCCCAACTCTAGTTAGACTGGTTCCCTCAAGAACTCTAGTCTCCGGGCCCGCGTCTCTGATGCGAACATTCGAGCTGCAAGCACAGAATAAGTACCTAATAGGATGCTGCAAGTGAAGGCGCGACATAGAGACATCGTAGTTAGTAAGTACTTGTTAGTTTAGTAGACGTAGCCGTAATTTAAGACGGAAGCGGCGCTGGAGTACCTACAAAAGTTGCATGTTTCCCATTACCAGAAGGTAGCATACAGCATTTTCAATGTCGTTGTCACACCGTAAAGTTCATGGCGAATTTATCAATGAATTTATTCATAATTTCTCCATGCAATTGCGCAGCTCATTGTACCTACAACAGTAAAGTTTGGAGTTTTATTCGTCATAATCGTTAGCCTTTTTTGATCCACACCTTTGTAGGCCTTTTAAGGATAACAAATATAATTACTTACCTCAAAAGTTGTTTTTTTTTCTAAGTGTTCTAAATCAAATTATCGGTCAGCCAATTTTTCCATGATTTCAGCTGATTTAAAGGGATATTTAACTACAGTGGCTAGGTATTCAAAACAGCGTAGTGGAGTTAAATAAACTAAAAACTTTAATACGATAATTTACATTAAAATAAACAGCGTTACGCTATAAAACCCGCAAATAAACAATTACGTACAGCACCGGAAACACCATCAAGACTAAGACGTTGATGAACAGAAATCTTGCTTGTAACCATCTGCGATAACACAACATTGAAAGCCTATCCGGCCTAAGAGCGTTTTCACACCTATCCGACCCAATATGGGATGGCGCACACTACCACAAAGAAACAAAATGTAAACAGTGCCTTTTACAAATGTTTATGGTTAAAAAGAAAGCGTTAATGCAAAAAAAGGACTCGGTACCATGGGGCACACTCTAGCAGTGGTCCTCTTCCAAGGGCATCCGACAACCGATATCGGATCGGACATTGTGAAAACGCTATCAGGCCTCAAGAATATAAGATTAAAATCAGATATTTTTATAGCCTCATTCTGACAAAAATAATAGTATTGCAGATGACTGCACATCAGCAAACGTGGTAACGCGCTAAATGATCCGCATGTCTACTGCAAATAGAGAAAAGCTTACAGACGATTTTGATGCTAATTATTCCGCTGCTGCCTCTTTCTGCTATAAAGGACAGCGAAAAAACATTCCTTTCTCTGTCCCTCTCAGCAGAAAGTGTCCTGGCAAAGGATGGATGTTCTCCGAGGCCAGAGTTGCAGCTTGTCATCGTCGCCGTCTCCCGCGCGCAGCAGCAGGAACAGAAGCAGGTTGTACTCGGCGGAGGCGGCGCGCGCGAGCTTCAGCGTGCCTTCGTGCTGCTCGCGCCGCGCGTCCGCCTCGCGGAGACGCTCCAGCGACGCGCCCAGGAATGTACGGAGCTGATGAATAAGCGATAAAGGAACTAAATATAACGGGTTAATAGATCCTATCCGTTCTTAAGACTGTTAGGTCTGTTACTGTTAACTGACAATTTTATCAACGATAATGCAAAGACGTAAATTCCATTAACCTTTTAACCGCCGTAGACTGATATATTAAGACATACAAAATCGGGCTCATTTCGCCGCTGTCTGATAAATAAGACAAAACTTCGTGTAACTTCGTACCCCCCGGAGACACGAGCACGCTCGATAACGTATTCTATGGCGGTTAAAAGGTTAATAATTGTTAAAAGTGCTACTGTTAGTACCTATTATGTTGTTTCCCTGTTCCTAGCAAGATAGCAGATAGTGACCGGTGAAAGGATACGAGTAGGTGCAGTACTCCGTATACGTTTTAAAGTGTTAAATATGTAGGTAGATTTAATATTTATAAGTATTTTTTTTAGAGCTATGTAGTTACCAATTTAGTTTTTTGCTATTAACCAATGGATGAATCATGAAAGGCCCCCTCCTTTCAGCCTCGGATTATTGTCGCTCTCACCAGTTTCTACATAAGAAAGCGACACGAGCCCAGGAACAAAGGTGCTCTTCCCCTTTTCAGACGAGGGCACAGCGCAACTTCACCTAGCTCATGTTCAGAGCAACCTTACTAGGAAAGCTGGAAACTACCTAAGTACGAGTTAAAGAACATCACGAGTACAACTACGTACCTACTCTATTAGTAACTTTTGACTTTTAATGGTGAGCAAGATAGTCAACGCATCTCTACATTTCGCAATTCGCAACCCTCAAATACCAAATGTTTTTTTTTACGTTTATGCCTGGCCTTGGCTAAAACCATTGTGATGTCGGGGTCTTAATTAATCTCCTAATGAAAGATGTTTATGCAAAATATGTGAGCAGCGACTCGACTCGGTCGCGGGCGAGCGAACTTCGAGATGTCTTCCCCCAATTTGGCGACGCACCTAAAGGTCCAACTTACAAATTGCTTCGTCAAACTTCTTGCCAAATAATTTACAACCGTTGGCAAAGTTCGAGTTCACAAATGCCTTCGCGGAAAGTTATGACATACTTGCGGCCAGGGTCGTTAGGGCCACATCTACATCTTAAAGAGAGGGAGTCTCCTTTACCTTAAGTATCCTTCTCTCCATTAGTTTTCTGTGTATCCACTCGAAAAGGTAAACAATTATGCCGATGACAAGCATTATAATATGTGGGACAAGATCTGCAGATTGGTAATACGATTGAAAAAAATCAACCGTGAAGGAATTCTCCGGTGATCCATCTAGTGCACCATTCTCTCTTACGGCAATACCATCTTGTAATGAGTTATTTGGTAGAATGTAGGAAGTCGGCACAGACAGCAACACGAACGCCGCCGTCAGCACCCACAACGCGCTGCTGCTGCAAGGCAGGCAGTGCAGCGCCATCGAGTCCGCTGCTGAGCAGGCTGCCTGACAAAGTCAGCGGTAACTCGACCGTGAAGCAAACATAAATTATCTTTTGGAATACTTTAAAATATAATTTATTATTATTTAGGTCAAATTGATATGGTCGGTGTTATAAAATACCATGAATCTAGTATTGAACTGGATTGGGCGTGAGTGGTGGGGATAACTGACAGAACGGGATAGTCTTATGTATCTTTCACTAGGAGTAGCAGCGAAAGCGCTATTATTGTTTGTCCTTGTCACAGTCTCAATTTTTTTTAAATTCCCCACCATAAATTATTATGGGTTATGGCTTGGAGGATATAATCAAACGGAGACGCCATGTCTGTAATTTTCTGTACAAAACAGTCTGCCGATTTTTGCGGGGGAGGGGAACGTCAAATGTATGCGTAACGTAAAAATAGCCATGTCAGATAAACGTCAGTCCATACATTGTGTATGACCGTTGGCCGCCTATTTTCGACAGAGGGGAAAGCCTGTTAATGGCTACTCCGTTTAGTTGTATCCTCCAAGGGGTTATGGTCATGTTATGGTGGGCAACGAATAAATTCAACCAATCATAGCGTCGCATTGCGTATGTTTTGTCCCTCACGGAGGCACGCGTAGACCACTTCTATAGGATGCTACCTTCTACGTAAAATACAGTGACAAGATTTTTTCCTCTCCGGTTTAAAAAGTAACATGACAGCGAAATAATGAAACAACCGTGAAACGAAACGTAGGCGTGACTCGCGTGTTCGAGGAGACTACAGTACTCGCGGTTTTAAAAGCAACTCGAACATCCTTTAGGAAATAAAAAAAAATAGGTCTGTCAAATATCTGTCACTGTCAGACAAAACACGGAAACGTCAAAATACAAAGGATATTCAAAACTTTCAATTTTCTTTTCTATCTAAAAAATTACTGGGTTGAACGGAACTCTAAGAAACGTACGTGCAAATCGTTATTTTTCTAGCTGGACTTATTTAATACAGCACTTTTGGTATTGTCCCTAACTCGACCTTTGTTTACAAGCAGTTTCGCGATCGCCTCATTAATTCAGTTACGTCGCAAATATTCTCACGGTATAAACGGTATTTCCTCGTTCCTCAGGGTCACCTGTCATGGGCCGCACGACACAGAAGAGCGCCAGCTGAGTCGACGCAATGAAGAAGGTGGTGCTGTTTAAGGGCGCGTCGGAGGAGTACGAGCGCGCCTTCCGCGAGCACAAGTACGAGGCGATCTTCGTGGAGCCGCTGCAGTTCACGTGCGTAAACCTGGAGGCGCTGAGCACGGCGCTGCGCGGCGAGTACGCGGGGCTGGTGCTCACTAGCGCGCGCGCGGCCGAGGCGGTGGCGCGCTGCTGGGACCCCGCGCGCTTCGTCGCCTGGAGCGCGCGCCGCGTCTACACCGTGGGCGACGCCTCCGCGCACAAGATCAAGCTCCTGCTCGGCCTCGAGGCCCTAGGCACCACTGCCGGCAACGCTGAGAACCTCGCTAAGATCATTGTGAAAGAAAATGCAGGCTCTAGCAAGTTCCTGTTCCCCTGCGGTAATTTACGATCTGAAACCCTCCCAACCATCCTTCAATCTAAAGGTATTTCGGTAGACTCGCTAACTGTTTATGAGACTAAGGAGAATGACAATTTAAAAGCAGATTTGATGGAGCTGAATGGGTCCACACATGACCCATGCTGTATGGTGTTCTTCAGCCCTTCGGGCTGCGAGTACATCCACCGGCAGCTGCAGACCTTCAGCAACCGGCTGACCAACCTGCCCTACTTTGCCATTGGCAACTCCACTGCACATAAGATTGAGAATTTGGGTGTAGAGATTGCAGGTGTGGCGGAGAAGCCCCGTGCCGAGAGTGTGATAGACTCGGTACAGAAGTATTTTGCAAGTACTAGTAGTGGCACTATTAGTGAACAAACAAGTAGTGACCCCTAAACCAATAACCATTTAATGGTCCAGATTTAAAAAAAACATGATTCAAACCTCATTGCTGCTTTAAAGTCCTAAAAAACTGCAGAAGAATAAAAAATACAAAAATATGATGTTCTGTAGGGTGGTCGTGTTTGACATAATATCTAAGTGTGCCCTATAAAGGGTTAAATGTTTGGGCTTACTTGCATAGCAGCTAAAAATATAATGACACTTCTTAATCGGTATGTATATTCTCAATAGGTATGTATATAAAAGACTGAGATATATAACCTGATGGCCATATAACAGCTTTTAAATTTGCATTTTTGTGAAAGGGGTATCAAATTCCAATTAAAAGTAGAAAAAGTAATTATAGGCAGTGGCAAAACTCAAATATTACAGGCCATATTGTACATTAAATGAAATATATAGGTTTTATGAATAAAGTATTCCCAGTTCAATTATTTAGAAATCATAAGTATTGTGTTGGTGTTGGTATTGTTATATTTTTTATTGTTTGTTATAATTCTTACACATGTACAAATTTTTCATAAAAAAAATATTAAAAGTAGTAACAGTAGTTTGGTATTCACTTCAGCCACATTACTATTCCAGTCACAGAGGACTCACCTGACTGTATAATTGTGCTGTTGTACTGTTGCTTAACACAGGCTGGCACAATACAGTTCCCTACAATAATTTAGCGTAATAAAGTATTCAAAGTATCTGCTGTGTTAGCATTTAGTATTAAAAGTGAGTACCTATCTACATTTCTGAATGTTATTTTAATGAAAGATGCTGTGATATCCTGTCTGATTAGTGAGATATCAAAACAACCATCATACTCACACATACGCATGTAACTTCAAGAATAATAAGATTTATACTGAAATTAATACCATTTTCGTAACTCACTTTTATATTTTCGAAATGTTATAGGTTACTAACCTACCTACTCGTATGATGATGATGATGGTATCCTGTCAGGGACATACCTGTCTACTCATATAACATTTTGATAATGCAAGCGTTGTAAATTAATCAAATAATTGAAAAATATATATATATAAATTACGTTAAATAATGCTGTATCAACGCTCAAGACAACCTATCTGAAGTATCAATCTTAGGTAAAATCACTACTGTCTCTTCTCGCGTCTATCGCGGTAAGTTATGCTAGAGGTGCTGGTGCTAATAGTATCTATCTACTCAATTCTACTCGAATGCTCTATCTCAAGTGCAGTTTGTTGATATACACTTACAAGCCTATCCAACTACTTCAGTCTATTACATAAATAACTTAAAATATGTACTTATATGAGTAGGTACTAAAAGAAGAGTTTGTTTCACTTTCGCTACACATTTTGTAAGTATTAAAATCACTTTGTAAAACTCCAAACTGTTGCCGCCGCGTTTCAGGCATCTGATATGTAATTAGTGCGTTGCCTTGCAGCAGTGCAGTCCCTAACACTGAACTCCAGGCTCGGTGGTCTGCCAGACATGGACGTTCTGTGGAAGCTCGCTCGCAGCTAGTGTCCTGCACGCGGCCGTGGCGTGCGGCCTGCCGTCAGACGTCGACGTCCTGTGGAGGCTCGCGCCGCGGCTCCCACGCGGGCCCGCGCGCCGCGTCCCAGCGCCGCGTCACCGCCACGTATGTGGCCACGGCACCGCCTACCACGAGTGCTGCGTTGCACGCTGCTAGCGGCTGGAAATCAAGGAAATATTGTAGCCTACGATACCTACGAAAAAAAATATAATGCAGTAGTGCACCTACATCAGAAAAGGGGATCTATCCAAATTTTCCAATGCAGAATGCAGATCTCATAAAATACCATTTTCCTAAGGTATAAGGAAATTATCCAACCCAGCAAACAAGCTTATCGCACATAGGTAAATATTGTGTAGGTATCACAGAACCACAGACTTGTCTGTGTTGTGTAGGTAATAGGTATATGTGATGGTGTGAATTACCTATACCTAAATCGAAGCTTGCTCCATGGCGCCCTTGCGGATTCCGTAGGTAGATCGCCAGTAAATAAAGGGCCTAACTAAAACGCTTCAAAACTCACAGCATGCACATAGCTGACGAAGCCGCGCAGCTCGCACAGCGTCACGCTGAGCGCGCCGCTCAGCACCAGCAGCGCGCCGAGGACCGAGCTGCCCACCACATCCTGTAACAACATACCTAAGTCGGTCACTGTCATCTATAGGCGTCCAGTCTTGGACTGGATGCCTGATTCACACAAAACGCCACCTTGCGAGGAAGCAATGCCACGGAGAGGTAGCGCGTCTACATCAGACACACACCGAGCTGCTCCGCGCGGCAAGTTACGAGCGAGGCGATTTGTTCTGTGTGGTCCCACTTAACCACCTATCATAGCGGTAAGACATCCACTGTCGGGACTCTTGACAAATGACGTGTTTTCCCCACCTTAAGCCCAGTATTAGTACCTACCCATATTCTGCCTGGCGTTATCTATACCTTAATTATTTTTAAGGAGGCACACTGATTTTTTAGCTAACCTACTGCAGCTGCGACCGTAGGTACGTAATACAAAAGCCCTTGCTACACGGTCGCCGACAAGCCTTCTAACCGTCTGACCTTAGTCTGACCTTGGTCAGTTTTGGTCAAATTTTGTTGGAAACAACTGTCTACACGGTCCGGGACGGACCAAGGCCACGCGGTCTGAAGGCTTGTCGGCGACCGTGTAGCAAGGGCTTTATTCTTCAGTTTGCCAATATAAATACTCACGGAGTAAAGCCACGCTTGCGGCGCGTACAGCGGCGCGCCGAGCAGCGTCGCAGTCAGCTGCACCGCCAATAGTCCGGCAGTGATGAAGGCGACACTAGCGCCGCCCGCCGCCAGCCCCGCGGCGCCCGCGCAGCCCCCACCCGCCAGGAACAGCACGGCTAAACACAGGCAGCCCAGCTGAAATACAAGTTTTAGGCTTTACGAATTACCGCCCGTGGTTTGTCTAGTTTTACATGTTGCCTTGGCCAGGAAGTGAGATTTTCTCCTCGCCTCTAGCGGGGCGAAAATCCCACTTACAGGCCTAGGGTGACGTAAAGTTATTTGCTCCACGTGCTGTTTGGTCTCTTCACTACGCTTACTCGCTAAGCTCGTTTTTCTTTGTTTTTTACTTGTTCTTTTAATCATGTTCTATTCAAGTAGATACACTGAAGTGATGACGTCATAGACATAGACATAGAAAATTTTTATTTAACACCACATTGAAAAATGTTTACAGGCAATGCTACAAAATATTACAAGCCTTAGAATTAAACTTAAATTGGCACAAATTAATTTGTTTACATGTAGATATAAGTTTTTTTTAAATTATGATGCTAAAAAGGAGCGAACCTCAGCATGTGTTGCAGCAGGCTTACCTACTACAACGCTGGTTTTCAGGCCGACCCTTCGTACAATACGAATTTGCTTGCTGTTTGTCGGAAACTCTACGGCTAAGACTATTTTAGTTTGTGTAGAAAATAATATAGGTATGTATATATATATATGTTTATGTTTGTGTATGTATTTATAAGATTATACTATATGATAATATGACATATGTGAAGATAGGTTTAATGTTTAGGCTAAATAAATACTTGGGTAATAAAGTATATATTGAGGAAATAAATAACATGAATGTAATAATTTTACTATAAGTAGGTACTGAGATTAACAAAGTTGAACGGCGCATAAGTACGATTTCGACCACTACAGATACGACGGTTTTACTCTAGTACCAGGAGGTAGCGTGCTTTGAAATTCCAGAAGTTGTTGTTTGAGTTTTAAATTAAAAGTACCAATTGTATTTAAGTTTCAAGTACGTCAAGAATTCAAGAACTGCATCGATATGCAGATCGATATGATATGATATGATATGATATGATATGTCCAAGCGCCGGCCCGAGCACTCGATCAGGGTAGAGCGAGATTAAGTTTTGGCGCTCCATGCTCAGTATTAGGTTCCGTAGTTACCCGTCCGTTTTATCTAGATGTTTGTTTTCACAGTCTTTGCTATTTTGGCGCCTAGAGCGGCCGCTCCATTCGCTCTACCCTAGATCCGGCCCTGGATATGTCAGTCCATGGTAACATTACGGACATTTTGCTGCACATGATGGTCTTATCATTATCAGATCTAGCCTATCGCGATCGATTGGTAATCAATACCAAATTACGAAAATAAAGGCAATTGGTTATCGTTCAACAATTACACAAATAGCCAGGCCTAAATGCCTAGAGGTACCTAAAACAAGAGAACATTTTCACATGGAACCAAAAATTTTCAGGTTAGGTACTTAGACTAAATATTCTATTTATCGTTGCCGTTCGTAGAATTTATCATTTTATGATCTTATGGCTAATTCTTCTATTTGAGTGTCTGAGGCCAAAAAACTCTAGGAACATAATTATATTTTATTTTATAAGGTATGTATCTTATATTGCAGAAAGGTAGGTAGATTGTATTAGGTAGCAACTACAGGGTTGCCACACGCACGTTGCTGACCCTGTACCTACCTACCCTCATATAAACCGACATACAGTATACGGCAAATACTCACGATTGTGATCAGTTTCATAACCCCCTCGGGAGAACTCAAGTAGTCACTGTCGGAGTAATACTCCCGCAGCACTTCCGTCTCCGTCTCCAGCACCATCTTGAATTTCACTTCAGGACACGTAGGAACTGGTCGCTACTTTCTGGTACATAAAGCCATCGACGTGAGTGAGGAACCAAAATCGCGATAGTCAACTCATTTGTTTTCACCGCGATTGGTCACTTAAAACTTCCTTCTAAGTTTTCCACATTAATATTAAAGTTTGAAAAGGATAGGTAATTTACACAGTTCGTCGCAATTAATGGGACTCCTTGTGATTCACTTATATAATAGAGATTTTCGAGTCGAAAGAAGTTTTTGTCAATGGACAGGGGCAGGTGTGCGTACGCGATGCGGACGCGTTTCTGCGGCGTTAGATAACGCTAATTTAATGTTATTCATTTACTATTGATAACGAAGGATTATACTTAGCCGTGATTTGTTTTCATAAGTACCTACCATCGTGACCCATCGTCTATACTGATCATATATAACTGACGATTTGTGATGCTTATTGTAAAGAGATAAGGTCCACTGTGGATCAGAACCATTTATAAGGCATAAGGGTCAGAAATTATGCAAAATTGAACCAAACCGAATTGAATTGAACCGCTTTGAAACAAAGTTCAAAATCTTGTAGTACTCGAACACAACACGCAACAGGACAAGCATGACCGTGATGAGATATCCTACGTTAGGCCGACCGAGGCTGCCCTACCTAGTAGCACGGTCGCATTTTTATCGTTTATCACCATGCCTGTCACGTTCTAACAAGTTTGTAAGTGCGAAAGTGACGGGCATAGTGATAGTCGATAAAAATGGAACCGTGCTGAGCCCGGTCTAGTTAATGGCTCCTCTACACGATGGGCCAGCGCCGGCCACTCCAAGGGACGCAGCCATGCGGTAGAATGAGATAGCAATATCACTTGCCCCCTCTAACGCATAAATGCGTCCCTTGGAGTGGCCGGCGCTGGCCCATCGTGTAGAGGAGCCATAATATTGGCACTAACACAAATTTATCTATTTTGTTGTTTGTTCAAACCAGTGACAAGTTAATAGAGAAGACTCACAATCCCCATCGCTGTATCCCTCATCATTATTCATTGTATTGTAGCCTAGGGTACCTACAGCCCTACAGGCAGCGCTAGTTGAACGTTGGGTGTTAGTCCATTGTTAGATAATACTCCAGAGTTAGACCAAGATAAGTCGACTGATGCAGCTATTTTGACAGCACAGACTGTGGAAGTGTTATTTATAATTTCATAGAAGTTTGACGTTCAAAATTAAACTTGCACAGGGACAACAAAGTGAGCATAAAAGGGTTCCGTTTTTCCTTTTGAGGAACGGAACTCTAAAAAGATAAATGTTTTTCTTAGAATAGGTACTTGTTGCAGTTAACTAGCGGAAAAGGATTCCATTTCCGATAACCGGCCTGAATCCACATTCCAACAACCTAATGGTTTGTCATTACCGCATTACATTACGTTTATCGCAATATCTCAACGCATCTATACAATGTGCCTTTATTTTGTGATTATGATTAGAACTATTAGAAAAAACTAGCTAATAGTATTAGACAGAAACATGTCTGCAACGATTTGATATAGCACACGCAGTGTACGTAAATTTCATAGAAGTTTGACGTTTAAAGTAACACTTGCACTGCGTGTGCTATCAAAATCGTTGCAGACTTATCTTGATCTAACTATATCTTATCTAACATACTCGTATTCATTATCAATTAATTGTAAAGATAACTGTCTTAATACCCTCCTAAGGCCCAGCCATACGAAACATCCAAAATTTACCACTGAAATTTGAACTAAACTGTAGGTAATAGAGTTGATTTTGCGTTGTTTGAAAATTGAACAAAACAAATGCGACTTTGTTCCAATTGAACATGGTTTAAATTACATCAAACTGATTAGGTACTACAGGTAGGACCATGGGCCTTAGGAGGATGTGTAGTAAGTAGTACTTACTAAGTACTATTAGTTATTAGATCAGTTAGAAACAAGATGTTAGGCTTTAGGAGCTGCGGGCTCAGCACGGTTCCATTTTTATCGACTATCACTATGACCGTCACTTTCGCACTTACATACTTGTTAGAACGTGACAGGCATGGTGATAAACGATAAAAATTGCGACCGTGCTAATAGGGCAGCTCTACTTGGAATACGTATATACTTAAACCTTTCACTTTCACCAAGGTCGTTCCAATGTACTTAAGAACCTACCTTTTTGTTTAGGTAATAAGACTTATATTGTGTACTACTTATAGTTTATAATTAAGTGAATAATTAATAAATAGTTAATATTGTCCTTCGCTGCCTGAAACACAGGGAATCCTAGTTCAGGCATTTGTAAATCGTGAGAGTCAGAATGGCGGGTGTATGTAAATAAAAATAAACAAAAAGCATACCATATTTTAGTACCTAATTTGTACTATTTGGTACCTCATATAAAAAAATTAGTACCTCACGGTATTTAAAGTTATTACCAAAAAACGTTACACCCGCCAACCTGACAGTCAGAATGGCGGGTGTATTTTATTACGCTATGATCCCGCGATTATTGATAAATTCTATAAAAGCCAAATTTTAGTACCTTTTTAATACTTTAATATTCAGTTATAAATTGAGCCATTTTATTTGTGGTTTCTGAGTTTTACTCATTTGACACTTTGCATTGCTATTCAAAAATTTCAGGCGCTTTAATTTTTCACCGTATCGATATCGTTTTTGAGAAAAAACGCTACGCTACAACTATTTTTATTACGCCAGGATTTAGTACCTTTCATGTTTAATCTGTTACCCTTTCACGGTTAATCTGTTAGGTTCAATTAACTATGAAAATTACGTCTTACAAATGGCCAGGCGCCATGTCAAAGGATTCTTCCTAAGAAGAAATTCCGCTCTTCATTGTGCATGTAATTGTGTACCTAATACCTACTCTTAAGTACATGGTGATTAATCAAATAAGATGGAGATTGAGGGGAGAGGCCTTTGCCCAGCAGTGGGACACTGTATAGGCTTATTAGGCTTATAATAATAAAAATAATAATTCATCTTACACATACAACCTTCCTCCGGACACTTTTCTGCTAACTTACTGCTAAGAGGGGCAGTAGTTTTCTCCGTCCCTTTCAGCAGAAAGTTTCCCGAAAATGGATAGATGTAATTATTCCAATAAGAATGCCTAAAGTACACATGATCGTTTTGTTATGGCTCGTTATAATATTGATAATAATATACAATAACTATCCGTCCTATTGGGCACATTAATGTGCAATTGTTTTACAAGGGGCAAAGTTGTTGTTTATGTCCTCGTGCTAATATTGATACACGAGTAAGTGAAAGTTCCAAAAATAGAACCATGAGCGTAGCGCGTGGTTCTAAAAGTACAGGAATCTTGAAAGTTGCGAGGGTTTCAACTTCAACGCATGAGGCTTAGAAAAAAACCTTTGCTACCAAATGAAACATTTCTTTCCACACCAACGCGAGGAACATACTTAACCCTTAAATGCATAGTGTTGCCAAATGTCTACAAAGCATTAGACAGCTCACAGATTAAGGGTTAAACGAATTCTATTTGTTCCTGTATATTATTTTAATAGTAAAACTAATAAATTTTCCGAATTATTACATAAATTTACGCAGTATTTTAATTTATAAAAATTACATTTGTTTATAGACGAAATGTCGATAAACTTGGAATAACCTGGAAGTTGATGATTATTAGTATGTGATTTTGGGCCGATTTTTCGGGGTTTGTAATTATTCTATATTTACAAACTTTATCATAGGAACATCATAAATAGTGTACCTTTCTGATGGCAGTTAAGATTTTTCCTATATCCCTTACTAATAGCTATATATTTCCAAAAATATGATTTAGCCTATGCAACTTATAACACTGATTTCGCAGTGAAAATCGATGATATATTTTTTTTTACTATTTTTCCTAGAAACGGCAAACAATTATGTGATACATATATTAATTTCGGGCAAAAAGAAAAAAATCATGCATTTAAGGGTTAAACCATATGCCATTAGAAATCAAAACAAATAAACGAATGCTGTAATTATTTATTATTGACAATCACTTAATAAATGTAGCTTTTATTCACTAAGTATACATTCTCTATACATGCATTCATTGAATGTACAGAAATAGGCACGTCACGCTCAGCGTTTTGGCACTTTTATATGCAATTTTGATTACCATAATCAGTCATTATGATAATCCGGGCGAATCATATTGATCATATGACTAGTCGATAGAGTCTGTGCAGAAGAGTCGTGGAATGTAAGGGAGCCCATACATTTCACGACTCTTCTCTTTCCGCACAGACTCTATTAATCTTTACAAGAAATAATAATTTTCACACTTGACTTCAAATAACAACGCGGTATTTTTTTTACATCAGTTCATAATAAAAACAAAGGTGTGTTACTAATAGATTGTTAACCAAGGGATGAAAGGCTCATTTCTGCCGAGGTAGTTTGACAAAGAACGACTGTCACTACTTCAAAAGTGCGACTCGCACGTTTGAAGTAGTGACAGTCGTTCTTTGTCATCTAGTCACAGAATAAGTAATACTCGTAGTATTATCATATAGAACGGACACGCACCGCCCCGCCCCGACTCGGGTTACCTCGCCCCGCGACAGCAGATTGCCGAGCGCTCAGTTCGGTTAGCGACGCGATGACAGAATGTTCAGAATGCCGGTGTATTGTGTTATTACGTTCGTTTCTTAAACCCACACTCATATTTTAATGCCTGTTATTATGTAGCAGTCACATAAACTACTATACCGTATTTCGGTCGAATTATCCCACGCGGCGGGCGGCTCGTCGTGTCAACTCGTGTCACTTCGGCCGACCTCGGCAAGCCTCGGCTTCGCCTGCCCTGCGCCCGCACGAGAGTCAGCCGGGTCAGCCCTATAAGCGACTTACCCACACAATGACGCATGTACAGACGTGTCGTGCACAAATAAACGCTTATGATTTTTGATGCAGGGCGTGTCCGCCCTGTGCCAGTGGTATCTACTCAGTAGGTACCACCAAACCGAGTTGGTAGGTTGGTAGTAACTATTGGGAATTATTTTTTCCAGTAGTTACTAGCGGTAACAACTTGGTGGTAACTAGTGGGAATAACTCGTTTTCGGGGTTGGTCCTATCAGTAAAAGTTGCTCAGTATAATCCCAAAACCTCCCTGGCAACGGGAATGCAATTATTTTTAGGCCAAGATGTATATATACCTAGCTAGTGTAAATCATTAATTAAAGTTGACGAAGAAGAAAGTTTGTCAAGGAAATGCTTGCGCAGCATGCGCTTGAATTGAATGTGAATTTGGTCTGCGGTTGCCCGATAGAGAGTGGGAGAACGTTCCAAAATCTGATAGCCTATGCCTGTACATGTACCTACATACTACGCCTTAAACAATTTTTTGAAAAGATTTCACTATAGCCTAGTTCGGACTACATTAGTCGAGTGGCGAGTATTTTAGTTGACTAAAATCGGTCAACTGACCAAAAATCGTTCGCACTACAGATGAACGAGTTACAAGTGAGTAGAGACTACGTTAATTTAGTCAAGTGGCGAGTATTTTAGTTACTAAACGTATCCGAACACCAAAAATGTAGTCCAGTAGACTAGTAAGAGTTAGTGGTGGGGGGAGGCTCACTCGCCAGAAAAAATAGAACAAAATGGATCCACTTGAATAATTCACCGACTAATCTACTCGACTAAATTGTTGGTGTTCAGACACGTATAGTAGGATGGTCTTAGAATGTCTGAATCTACTATATACTTATAATAGAGAGATTACCTGGCGATGAATCGCATTGTTATCCTTTGTTAAACCCAACCGCTAATTACGCGTGCAAAATGAAATGCAATAACAACAAATGATTCCACACAGATAACGTCCTTACCGTTTTAAGAATTGAAATTACAATAGCAGGGACTCGATATAGAACCTTTTGGAAATTAAACATGAAAATACCACCGGGTGTGGTATTAATTATGTATGTTTAAGTTAAGAAACTAACCAAGACGATAGAAAAACCTCATGTAAGAATAGTTAAATTAAAATATTGCTTGTAAAAGGTATGTATTTCAATCGTACTCACAGTAGAAATATAGTATGTGGTACTTAGCATTTCTTAGCAAAAACAAGGACATCAACGGGATCCCACAAAGAAGTATATACATATGTACATCACACTATTCACACTAATATACCGACAAACAGACATGATTTGCGGGTTTTATTTGATTAATCACCATGTACTTAAGAGTAGGTTAGTAGTAGGTTAACATCAATAAATTGCTCTGATAATTAGATTAAGATAATATGTACCTATGTAATACCTAATTACTATTCATAAGTGCTTGTTGCTAGGCCTACATGAATAAAGTATATTTTGAAATTAAAAAAATTGTTAATAGGTATTAGGTACACAATTACATGCACAATGAAGAGCAGAATTTCTTCTTAGGAAGAATACTTTGACATGGCGCCTGGCCATTTGTAAGACGTAATTTTCATAGTTAATTGAACCTAACAGATTAACCGTGAAAGGGTAACAGATTAAACATGAAAGGTACTAAATCCTGGCGTAATAGAAATAGTTGTAGCATAGCGTTTTTTCTTAAAAACGATATCGATACGGTGAAAAATTAAAGCGCCTGAATTTTTTTAATAGCAATGCAAAGTGTAAAATGAGTAAAACTCGGAAACCACAAATAGAATGGCTCAATTTATAATTGAATATTAAAGTACTAAAAAGGTACTAAAATTTGGCTTTTATAGAATTTATCAATAATCGCGGGATCATAGCGTAATAAAATACACCCGCCATTCTGACTGTCAGGTTGGCGGGTGTAACGTTTTTTGGTAATAACTTGAAATACCGTGAGGTACTAATTTTTTTATATGAGGTACCAAATAGTACAAATTAGGTACTAAAATATGGTATGCTTTTTGTTTATTTTTATTTACATACACCCGCCATCCTGACTCTCACTGTAAATCACTTGTCTTTATAAATTCTTAGTCTTTAAGAGCAACCACTGTACTATACTTTTCTCAATAAATTATTTGTATTTATTTGTAATGTACAACGCGGACGCCCGGAGCCTGCGTGGACTGTAGGGGCGGCAGCTGCTTTATTAGAAGTGTACTTTCTATTTCAAGTTTAAGGTTTCTATTTCGGTTACTAAGTGGTAAATCTTCCAACGCCCACGGTCGCTACAGCGACGGGCCATGTGGGCCGTCGACAGCCTACATAGGAAATGGGTATCTTGAAGTCACGCATTCCCTTTGATTAAAATTGTAGCTATTTAGAATTATTACAGTGTAGGTAACGTTTACTCAATTCCTGGGTGTCGTATTTATAAATGTCGTTTCGCATGTTTCACGTCGCCGATGTTTCATGTCGTGTTCGCGTAAGCGAGAGCACAAGCCTAGTCGCAGAGCAGAATACATTTTTATATTTTGAAGAATTTACAAAATACATATATAGAATCCAATGATAAATGTTACGATACCAAAATAAAACAGCAAATTGTATAAAAACCATATATTATAATTAAAATTGAAAAGTAAAAATCACTCGCACATGTGTAGTTCGTTTATGAGATCGGAGGGACAGCCGCACCGGGCCGCACAGGCCGCACGGGGGCCGGTATCATCTTGGGTCGTCCCATTCGTTTTTCGTCAAGTTCTTAAATTAGTCCTATTCTGCTTTCGTCACTCATTCTACATTCGTCACAATCGTCGGTGGCTTTCAATGTAGAATGAGTGACGAAAGCAGATTATGACTAATTTAAGAACTTGACGAAAAACGAATGGGACGACCCAAGATGATACCCGGGGGCCGGGCGCGGGACCAAATGTGATATGTCGACACGTACGGCGAACGAAATGGCGGTCACACGAGATCGGACAGTATAAAATTATTTCCTATAACAATCTTAGCGTATCTTCCCTTAAACCTAGGGCGCGGCGCCTCGAACGATAAATATACCCGATTACAAGCGAACACGGCCGACCCGCGGACTAGGAGAACTTGTGCTAGAGATGGGTAACTCAGGAGTGATAGATAAAAAAGATATATATCTTTCTCGTTTCATGAATCACTCTTCTTGTCTTTACGAATCCGAATGTATCAGTATATCCGTACCTCTCACTCCCTCGGCAACAATTTGCTAAAGCGATAAGCGATCTTTCGGTCGCGCGTCAACCGAAGTAACACGAAGCGACAGTGGTCGTTCGGGCGAGTTCGGACGCGTCTTGCGCTAAATATTCCGCGAGAAGTATATACATTAAGTAGTCTTTCTCGCTCGCTACTACCACTACTCTCTCTCTCTCACTCACTCATAAGATGACGCAAAGTCAGCAAGTGCCGTGCCGATACAGTTGCGAGCGGGACAACTGATACATACGGATATAAAGATATAAAAGAGTGATACATATCTCAGTGACAGAAAGATATATATCAGTCTTTTCTTTCTACTGACACATTTCGCCCATCCCTAATTTGTGCCGCCCGACTAGGCGGCCTGACCTCCCGCACTGCCGGACCGACGCGGCCTTCACTATAAGGGGTCCTGGCGGCTGGTGGAGGGGAGGGGCTGCGGGGCGGCCGGCACGGCGCGGTAGGCGGCGCCCGCCCGGGCCCCGCCCCCGCCCCGCGCGCGCGCCGCCGCCGCGCACTGCCGCAGCGCCAGCCCCACCAGCGTCAGGCACAGCGTCGCCGCGCACAGCCCCAGCCCCTGCAACCACGACACCATGTCGAAACACTTCCGACGCCATCGCGCCCCTCCGAACGAGGGGGCGGTCGGGCTCCCGGCGGCCCCCGACGATTCCAATGCGACCGACCGCTTTTAGATCAGTCAAATCTCACAATAATAGTACATTACTACAGAGGCCAAAAGGGGTTGCCGGCCGAGCGAAGTGAGGTCGGATAGGTCTGAGGCGGGCAACCCCATATTTCCCGCCGAGGTATGTATAGTGCTTTTCTCAAACATGCAATGAAATAAATAAAAAATCCACGAGAATTGGCGTATCGCCGGTCAGTTTCCTAATTCGTCAATTTTGCTGATTCAACAGTTTAATGATTAGACTGTTTCTTAATTCGCCAATTTCCTTTTTTGCCAGTTTCACTAAATTGTCAGAGCCCCTATTAAGCCAGTTTCTTGAGTCGCAAACTTCCTTATTCCTCAATTATCTTAAGTTGTCAGTTTTGCTATTTCGTCATGTTTATGATTTGCTACTTTTTTGGGGTTCCGTAGTAAACTAGGAACCCAGCTGTTTTTAAGGCGATCTTAAGGCGATACAAGACATATTTTTGTACTCGGCTAAAAGTCACGAAATGTAAGTTTAATATTTTTAAATCACATTGCCGTATTCTTTAAAAAAAAAACATAGTCATGTCTTATTGACTGTACCTACAGGAGAATAGCAGATGACATAACTTTGTATGGTGTCGGATAATAGTTTTAAAATAACATTTAATAAGGTGACTAGAAACATCAATGAAGCATCAATAGGTTCATCTTTTGATTCTGCATCAAGCCTTGGTCTCTTGCTACTTGCCACACGACCCTGAAATCACCTTGTATATTTGATACACCGAAACCTGACCGAAACACGACTATAAGACCCTGGCAACTAGTGAAACTGGTGAATATAGAAACCGATTATCTAGGGGAAATTACCATTTGACCAAACTGACGAATAATTAAATTAGCACATAAGGAAACTAGCAAATTTACGAAACTGAAGCCTAGCAAAACTGGCGAAAGAGTAAACTGAAGGTTTAGGAAAATGACCCACTAGCGAAATTGTCAACCTAGTGAAAATGACCAGAAGGTAAACTGTTGAATCAGCAAAATTGACGAATTAGGAAACTGACCGGCGATACGCTAATTCATCCACGAAACCCAAGTTTTATTTATAGAAAAACTAAAAGTAAACTACACCAGTATCTTTATTACGCGTATGTTTTACACGAGTCGTATACTGCCTCTTGTTTTTTTAAATGGATGAATGCCACGATGCTGTGTCACAAATATCTGTGAAATGAAAATTAAAAAAGAGGACTTTGCCGGCCTAGGCCTGCAAGATTTGTATGAAATTCCATTAACGACCTCTTGTCCTAGCCGCACCTGAAACGTCATACTTGCATGTTTGAGAAAAAAACATTGCGTGATGTAGTTCTATATTTTTGTGTATGTTGTTTGGAGTCCTTGGAGTAATGTGACACTATGTTTTGCAAGCAAAAAAAGTTGTGTTCCCTTCGTAATTTGCAAAAAACTGCAAAATTTCGGACTTTTTTCAGTTTTTGCACTTTTATTATAAAACTATGGAGTATGAAATATTTTAGGAGATTTTTTTGTAAGATTTGACTGATCTATTTGGATTTTTAGTAACTTTATAGAATGTACGGAACCCGACACTCTCTCTTGAGAAGGTCTCGACGAACGATCAATTTTTTCGGTAGGTATTTACTTCGAGTATGCTCCTCGATCTAGAAAATACGGAGTGACTCACCGAGGCAGTGTACAACAGCGCCACGAGAGACGCGGGCGCGAGCCGGTACTCGGGCAGCAGGAGCGCGTGCAGGGAGCCCGCGCCGCCGACGAGGAGCGTGCTGCCGCTCCACGCGTGCACCGCTAGGCCCTACAACACCACATATACGAAACCATTAGTCTATCGTCGGGGTCTCCACAAAACGATCTACCACACCGCACTCCGATTGGGGGGAGCGCGTCCGAGTATCGGAACGTCGGAGTCGACGGCGCTATTGTATGTTTATTTATATGTTTATGTAGTTAGTAAACAGCGGTATGTTTATGTATACATATATGTATATGTGTATATAGGTTTATATATGTATAAGTATGTTTATAGTTTACGCGTATTTATGAGTAGGTAGTACTGGTTTTCTGTTTATTTATTGCTCTCGTCTTCCTTTATGTGTATCCAAAATTCTCATATTGCTATTTGTCCATATTAAATTGTCTTTCACCTGTTAGTGTTTGATCCTTTCGCATGACTAACTGACTGTAGATTGAGGCTTGAAACTTGATGTTTGTATTTAATAATTTAATTTTTGATAATATTTTAGTAAACGCGACATTTTGTAACGTATTTTCTTTTGACATGCATGAACTATGTCAATACAAATAATTTTCACATGCCATAAGGCCGAACATATCATGGGTCAATATGTACACTTAATAACATCTACTGTACCATATGTTTTCGTGAATAAACTTTCATTTCATTTTATTTCATTTCATTTCATTTTCTCAAAGGTTAGCTGGAAGAGATCCCTTTTAGGGATAAGTTCGCTTTTGTACATAACATTCTTATTTTTGTTTTGTTTTTGTCCGTTTTATGTAAACCTGTTTATGTGCAATAAAGTGACATACATACATACATATTGTCGTGCGGATCGGCATAATCTGTATTTGTTGTTGAATGTCGGTTATCCGGGCCGGCATGGAGTCACTGACCAGCTTGTCCCAGCGCAGCGGCAGCAGCGCGTCGAGGCTGGTGACGCGCAGCAGCAGCAGCGCCAGGTGCAGCAGCGCGCTGGTGAGCGCGCCCAGCTGCAGCAGCCGCACGCGCCCCGCGCCCGGCAGCGCCCACACCTGCAGCCCCGCGCCGCCCCACACGCAGCTCGCGCAGCCCAGCGAACACAGCTACACATATAAACCGATTTCAATGTCCGTCTATAATGCGTATATACGTATCATTTTCACCACACCGTGAGACTCAGACGTGCAACAAATAATGTAATTTTTAGCAACACAGAATCTCTCGGACTGTATTTTTTTTTACATACACAAAATGCAATTAAATTATGAAAACGGATTACGTCGTATGAAAAATTTAAAATACATCACGACTTTTCGAACCCTTTACGGCGTTTTTGACCAGTTGACCACGAACGTAATTTGTTTGTAACTGAAGACATACACAAAACAATATGTCGGATATATGTTCCAGTTAAACCAATTTTAACACTCACAGATATATGGGTCAGCGGCCCACTCGGCATCCTGCATCATGAACGTGACTTCTTGTGGGCCGCTGGCAGCCCACATAGCTTGAAGTAATGTAATATAGTCTTACACGGCACTCAAAGTGTTAAAATGAATGTCATTTCCAATCATACTTGGAAACATTGAAGTTTAAAATTGGTTCAATAGGTCATTACTTATACTCATTATGCATTGAACATAATGTCTATAATGCATAATGACTTATTTCCCGACAACTAAGATTACCTTTAGGTCCTTTAGTGACCAAACTTTCCTTTCTAAATCAAATAATGTTTCGTTAGTAAGTGTTATGTTAGTATGTAGTTAGTATTGCAATTTATTTAAACATACCACTCACACTTTGTCGCTCAGCAAGGTCAGTAAAAAGCTTAGTAACCGGTATACTACTACACTACCCTGTGAACGCCACGTCTATAGTGTGCGGCGCGTCATCCAGTCATCGTTAACCTTGTCGGGATGCACGAGGGTCGATATCGGATCGTTTCGCGCGCGTCAGTTCACGTCTTTGGCGGTCGAAGGGTTAGGCGTCCTCGTGGTTGCAACCGCGCACTACCGTACGCACTTAACCACCAACTTAAGGCTTTGGCACACAGGCGCGTTTTCCAGGCGGGGCGTGAGCGTTTCGTATGTAAAAGCGGCGCGCCCCGCTCACGCCGCGCCCGGAAATCGCGCCCGTGTGACGAAGCCTTCAGTCTCGCCGCCGGTGTTGCAACTGCAAGAATGCACTCGGCCGGGACAACGTTAGCCGGTTGACTGACCGTAATTAAGAGCATGGCGGCGCCCCGCGCGGTGAGCAGATGGCGGCAGCGGCAGTAGAGGGGCGCGAGCGGGCGCGGCGGCGGCGGCGGCGGCCGGCGGTAGTGCGCGTGCGAGTCCCACGAGCGCTCCGTGCCGGCGCCCGAGCCCGGCGAGCGCGCGCCCGAGCCCGCCGTCGCGCCCAGCCCGCTGCCCGCGATCTCGAAGTCCTGCACCAAACCCGCGCTTGTACCCTCTCCCTCCCCCGCACCCGCACCCGCGTCTACCGCCGACTATAAGATGCCAGAGATAAACGCCGCTGACGAGGCCAAGCATAGGGACAGGTAACTGACGACGGGGTTGGCCGGTCCAAGTATTTACCTATCAGATGGCGCCAGCATTGGTTTTCGTGTCAAACCCTAGTGTCATATTCTTATTCTTTATTTGGAATTTTATAACCTGGATGACAGAGAGAGAGAAAACCAATGCTGGCGCCATCTATGCGAACCTTTGACACTTGCCAAACCTCATTTGTGAACCTTAATGCAATGATGTAAATTCACTGTAAAGTCCACAAATGTTCAGTCAAGTGTGCTGCTGTTTTAGTATGTTAAAGCAGAGTTCATTTAGTTAGTTATTTCTGCACCAAACCCATGAAACATGATACGCAAGTTTATCCAAGACAGAGATACAAGGTCAAAAGCAACAGTGGTACATTGACTGATGTATTTGGTTTGCATGAACAAATTATACTCAAACTTCTTTCTAAAACTAGTAGATCAGTGGAATTTAAGAACTATGGCAGTAGAAATCCATTCCACTGAAAACAATCTTAGTTAGATTAGACCAGGGGTCACCAATTAGTTTCTTCAGGAGTCCGGTTCAATGACCGTCCAGGTCCATTTGTCCTTGAGTTTATTAAATAAGAAAAAAAATTATAGATAAGATAAGATAAGATAAAAGATAGTTTATTCAAGTGGGCATAATTACAATGCGCTTATGAACGTCAAATAAAGCTAGGTAGACCGGCTCCAACCCTACACCTCTGCCCCGAGAAGATTTAAATCCCCCCTCAATTGGAGGAGGGTATCCCAATATGGGACCGGCAACAAACTCGGCGGGACACATCTTTTCAAAAATAATTACATATATATAGGTTGGCAGTCCGGATACGGACCGCGGTCCGCCATTTGACCCTGGATTAGACCATCATAGTTTTCATTGTTCTATAGGAGCTTCAGGATAGAGCATTATTTCGTCCATATAAATGTTTGCAAGCTAAATTTAGGCAATGGCTAGGCAAAACAAATCAGAAGTTTCAAAGTTGAATAACAGGTAGACTAAAGCCATCACTGATGGAAAACATTTTAAATGATCCATGTTAAATTATTCACTGTAATCACACTCAACTCACCTTGCCCAGCATGCAGTTAAAACAGATCTAGGGCACAGTTACTAATGCAAGATTAATATCCCTATTGGCATCTAGTTCATTCCAATTTGAAGCTAGAAGGAAACCACATTACCATTAATGATTATGATTGAGAACAAGTAGAAGTATCCAAACTTTAAATGTTCGAATTGCAATTAGTGTTATATCTTTTAGCATTGGGGGTAAAGGAAGGAAGGAATGAGAGGGACGGGGCGCTACAACACCTGTATGTCCTCGCCGCGGCAGCTAGTGGGCTCCAGGTCGCGAATCTCGTCCAGCAGCAGCTCCACCTCGTCCGTCGAGTACAGCTCGCTCACCGACACGTAGCGCGCCGCCGCCGCGTGCATCGCGCTCTACCGCAGCCCGCAGCCCGCAGCCACGCTCCGCCTGCACCCACAACACAACATAACCAACCCAGCCACACCACCACTCCTACCGACGGTCTCCATCCACAACTGCCAGGGCCTACCTCGCCCGCACGATGACATCGAGGTTCCGTCCTGTCTGTAACCACATAATCCAGAGGCGCGGCTATCGTTTTATCGACAAAAAAACTAAACAAATTCAATCTATTGCACCTAATGACGCTTCATGGGGCCGCCATGTTTGTTATCATTTTTTGTCTATGGGCCGACATGAAGAGAATGTGAAGAGAGGAGTGGTAGCCTAGGCAAAGAGTAAAGTAGGTCAGAAATGCCTAGTTTTATGGAAATTTCATATCATTTAGTCATTCTAATCGAACAAAACCATTACCTGTAATGTTAGGCATTTTATTCAAATTATTATTTTATGAAATTAAAAGCATTTAGGAAAATTCAAAGTCGTTCAAGACTATGTTATTTCCGCCTAACCATAAAAGCCGTTGAGCAACAAAACAACATAATGAACAAGCGAGCGAACGGCGAATGTCAAACTTGTCAAAGTGCTTTTGATTTACCTCCCATGAAACTTGAAAGTTAACTTTATTTTCGTATAAATAAAAGCTCTTACCATTATGAACTTCAATTTATATATTAAAATTACTTAATTCTATAAAAATTACAATGATACGTCGCCTCCTATAACTTTGTAAACATTTTTGTCAATGGTTCAATTTATAAAAACTGACGGTAAGTTTTAAACGTTGAGAAGTAGCTTAAAATTGTTGTAAAAAACAATTATATAGATAATTCCATGTATTTCGTTTATATTTGTAGTCATCAAAAAGTAATATTGTTTATTTGTGTTATACTTATGAAACATAACCTACGAATGTAAACAAAGGGTGTTGTTGTGTGCAGATGCACATCCTGTGCACGATATGCAGCGACCTGGTGAACCCGGCCGAGAGCCTGTACGTCACCAAGTGCGGCCATCTCTTCCACCACCAGTGTCTCGCGCAATGGATCGAAAGGTACCATATTATTAGTTAGTTAAATTTACTATGAAACAGTCTTTTCTTCTTACATTGGTCCAATTATTTGAAACTTATAGCCTAACCAACCATTTGTGTCCTAAGCAGAGCAGCTAAAACATACTGTATTCCTAATCTGTTTTTTTAAGGTGAGAATGACATCCTTGCTAGATCTCAGATTTAATTTATGGCAATAACATTGATCACATCTAACTGACAATATCTAGGATATCTTTAAATTGTTCTCTTATATACCATTTCACTAAAAATATATATATATTGAAAACCAAAGTAGAAGAAGACTTACCAATAACTCATGTTAAAATTGATTCATGTCAATGTTTATTTCTAGATCAAAATCCTGTCCACAATGCCGCAACAAGGTGACAGACCGGTGCATGTTCCGCATGTACCCAACGGTGTCCAACGAGAACTCCGGGGAAGATGCGGCAACTCTGCAGTCAAGGCTGGATGATGCCATGCTGCAGCTACGGACACAGAAGACCGAGCAGAGGGAACTCAAGGACAAACTTGCTGCCGCCACACAAGAGGCTAACAAAAAGGAGTAAAGTTCACTGCCTAATTAATAAAATCAGAATAATACAGAGTATACTGAGCTAAAGCAACAGCACAGGTGCCCCGTTTTAAAAGCTTTTTACTTTAAAGGAAAATTGTTTCCTTCCAACCTAGGTCACGAATACACAAAATCCCTATTTTTAATTGAGCAATTACACAGCATCTCGGCTTGGCTGTTCTCCTCTACAGGTTGTATTTTCGCAACCAATTCTCTTAAAATTTCGTGACCAAGTTTAATATTGTATGGATATTTTTATCAATTTAAAAAAGTAAACAGTACAGTTTTAATTGTTGTCACACTTCAATTCAGTTTTAATAGTTTTTCAAAATGTTGGATGTATACTTGCGAGGTTTACAATTTACAGAGCAATTTCCAACTTGTTTCAAACTTCATTAATATATGTCACAGGGAGCTACTGAAAGCGGCAGAGAAGCGACTGGTGAGCCGAGAATCGGCGCTCTCAGCGCTGCGGGAACAGCTAGAGTATGTCAAGATACAGAACAAGGAGACGCAGCGGCTCAAGGAAGAAAATGAGCAGCTCAAGAAGAATATGCAGACTCTCAATGGGTATATACCTGCTTTATGCTTTATATCAGTTAAAAAAATGAACTGTGGTTTTTGTTAGTGGCTCAAAAGCAACCACGGTTTTAAGTGTAGAAAGCTCTTCGTTAGAGGTTTTATAAATAGTATGTCCAGCGTCCGTTGCCTGGAAGTCTTTAGGGCCGCTGCTGTGCCCCGTAGTCTTTTGGCACAGACATTAGCTGAGCCACTTTCCCTTTCAATTAGTTTGTAAGCATTATTATGTACCTATGTTCAAACTCTTTGAATAAACGTCTTTTATTATTATTATTATTTATTATGTTGCAGGTTACAGAAGGTGTTGAATGCCACAGCGGGCGAAGTAGAAGAGACGCTCCGGGGTTATTCGGACTTACGAACACTCGCCACCTTCGCGGCCGCGCTCAAACGGTAATCTTTCAACAACTCAAGTTCGCAAATTGCGGGCATCTTTCTCTGTCACTCTAATACGCCTTAGTTGGTGTAAAAGAGAAGCGTGCCCGCAATTTGTTAACTTCGGTGTTCGCGGTAGGCCCTCTGAAGTCTTTTAAGCACAATTTTACTAAGACTTAAGGTATTGCCCAGAATATTACGTCTCGCGGATGGGTATCTCGTCTCATATTGAATTTTGTAATGTTGCGCTCCTTTGAAAGTAGATGTTGAACTACTTTCAAGACCCTATAGAAAGAGACGCAAAATTAGTGTGACATAATTCAAAGTTAAAATGTCGCGCCTCGGCACCGGACAAGGCGATGAGAAATCAGGCTCGGATTGTATGAATTCTTACGATACTTAAATTAAATTTATCGACAATTAGGTATTTGGTTTTTTTTTTCAGATATAACATATTTACACTATGCTAAGTTATAGATATTGGTTGTGTTTCAGTGCCCTGTGCGACTCGGAGTCCAAGAAACGCTCGTGCCGGGAGCTGCAGCACAGCGCCGAGCAGCGCCTCGCCGCCATGCGCGTCAGATACGAGGACCTGCAGGCTAAGGCAGGGTGAGGGGACGTTTTCAACCGTTTACTATTACACTTTTATATCTCGTCGAATATAGAACTTTCTCCTTTTTTTAATCGATTAATTAATAAAGACAATAAAGTATTAACCCTTTAACCGCCAGAGTCTGATATATAAGACGTTACATATCCAGCTCATTTCGCCACAGTTCGATAAATAAGACAAAGATCTGACTTGGTTTTTACGGCACATTAACTCCCGTAACTATGCCAACCTCACTCCGCGTGGTACAATTACTGTCGGTGGCGATACGAGCACGCTCGATCAAAAATTGCTGGCGGTTAACAGGTTAAAGGTCAAAATTGCAATGGCAATAGTTCTAGAAATAGGATTTAAATTCGGCAGGCAAGTGCAAGAGAACCTAACCAACATAGAGCGGAAATACGAAGCGTTGAAGCACAAGCGGAAAGCGAGCGGCGACGCCGAGCCGCGCGACGCCAAGCAGCCGCGCCCCGCCCCCGCCCCCGCCCCCGCCGCCCCCGCCCCCGCCCCCGCCCCCGCCGCGCCGAGGCTGAGCAGCAGTTTCAACGACGCTGTCGTCGACGTCGTTACCGAGAATGAAGATAGTTTTGTAAGTATACGTTGGCAAATTAATATACATACTAGTTTAGTACTTAGGATAAAAAAACATTTATTTTATTTTTCAATATTATTTTATAACTTGTTATTTATAAGTAATTTTTGTATTGCACCTGTTGGCGAACCTAATAAATAAATACATATTTGGTATGGTTAAAACTTGTTTCTATAATACTAGATCACCATTTCCCAAACTATGGCTGGGTCGCTAGCGAATATCGAGTGGGTCTTGACGACCCTCCCACCGATTGGGCGATCTGAGCGTTGCCAACAATATTTATACCCCCTTTTTAAGACGGCCATGAGGTGAGTCCCAAATTTGGCACTCTGTGTTAGATGGATCGGAGCCCAGCCGACTTTGGGAACCACTGTTCTAGATAGTAAAATGGCAGTTTGCCTCAATTTCTCCAATAGGACTGTCGTTTTAGTACAAAAGCATGCGAGGCAGTAATTTGGAATCAGAAATTATTTGGCCTCTCAACTGACATTTTAATATCGTATAAAAACGCAACCCGGCTTTTTCTTTTAAAATCGAACACAAGTGTCCAAGTGGCCTTCTTTTCAAGCTTAAAAATAAAAACCCTTTCCAGTCTAGCGAGCAAAATCAAAAGTATTTGTGGTTAACAAACATGATATTTGCAGAACACGGCCGTCCGACGAATCGTACAGTCCGATTCCCCCTACCTGAACCTGAAACAGAGCGGCCTCGCGCTCGGCACCATACACCAGCGGAGACCTGCGCCGGCTAATCTAAAGGTGATTATAATGACAAATCACTGTATGTTATTTTATTTGATGTCTTTTTCTTGTTGTGTGTCTCCGTGATTCTTCTCACTTGATGGTCCAATCGGAAGTCCAGCGCTGGAAGCCACCAGCAACATGCTGAGATGAGGCCATTTCGTGGCACTTTAATCTTATTTTGTGTTTTCTTTCATATTATCTATTGTCTGTGCTTACGAATATAGTTATTTGTACAACAAGTGATCAAAGTTTGATATTTCTTCGAGTGCTTATTTGAGTCCCGTGCAAGCGAAAGATTCTATAATAGATTCACGAGCGTAGCGAGTGAATCTAATTTAGAATCTTGAGCGTAGTAAGGGACTCAAAAGCGCACGAGATGTAAATAACTTTGATCTCGTGTAGTACACAACATTTTTCACCTCAGCGCAGTGAGAACATACCTATTAGACAACTTGAAAAATGTAATCCTTCTTCATCACTTAATACCTGCACTCATGTTTTCTTAAGATATACAAACAATTAAGTTTAATTACCGCAATGGAACACGAAAACAAAACGTAATAATAAATTCCAGTAAAATAATATAGAAATAACAAACATTAACTGACACTTCAATCGCCAACTTTGACAACAAAAAAAATCTTTGTAAGATACGGTCCGAATTGCGGATACGTACTATTTGTCAACTATGGTAGAAATTCTTAAAAGTAAAATAATTAATTTTGCGTGATGATCTGTGTATTTTTTGAGTTCGTTATTTTAATTGTACAATAAAATACCTAAAATATAGTATTTTATCAGTTTTTATGAAATCTTAAACTTTATTTTTATTAATTAATTATTAAGAATTCATACTCGTACGTGGTTTGGAACGATGCGGTCTGAAGTTTTTCGGGGGTCTATTATAAACCGTGAATATACTGTTGAATGTCGTTTTAACTTTTTTTTGTCTGTTTCTTTTTGCTAACAGTGTAAAAGGGACAGAGATAATAGAACCCAAGTATTTCGAACTTTTATTAGACCCCGCATGTTGAAATGACATTTGACTATAAAGGTCACTTGAATGTCATTTTGTCTCACTCAGTGAGCAAAATCGCATTTTGCTCACTGTTTTTAAGAATCAAAGTACCCTTGTTCGAGCTGCTGAGGTGAAAAATAATATTCTATTCTATACTATTCTAAATTATTTAAATTGATGGTTTTGTCGATGCCTATATTTTTCCCAAAATGTGTAAATGCCATAAAAATCCATACCGAATAAAAAAATAACAATATTTCAGCCGTCCGAGTTCGCGATCCTCCGCAGCGCGCCAACCAGCATCTTCCACAAGCCGGCCCCCCTGGAGCCCCCGCGGGACGAGTTCAACACGGCCTTCACCGCCCCCTCCCCCCGCACCCGCCCCCGCCCCCCTCCGGCCCCCTACGACGGGCTGGGCGGGCACGGGAGCCCGGACACCTTCCCCACGCCCCGCCCCAAGGTGCCCAAGGTCACCAGCAGGCACAAGCTGAAGAGGTTCAACTCGACCGGGAGCAGGGATATATCGCACATGTTCGCCGGCCTCCGGGATAGGGACTAAGGTTAATACTAAAGTGATCATTAGATATGCATCTAATCATAGTAATCGACCTACTTTTTAGACAAATTGAGCGCAGTCGGCCTGCCATCTGCTGTATCTGGGATACAAAATCAAGGTCGGAGTAGCTCGATAATATGTTCGCCCGGCTACGGGATAAGGCGAAAAGCTACATTGATATGTATGATATATACCTTATGACGTTGCAGTAAGGTTTACTTACATCACAAACATTAAATTTCCAAATAGGTACTATATAATGTACTTTCAATTTGATACTGAATTTGGCCATATTGTAGCTTCTTTTATATTCACCCTTTTTGTGTACATAAAACATATTCAAACAAATAATATGTTATTTTTGCGACATGTTCACGATATGTCGTTGTAAGTATTATATGTACCTACCTGGTTAAGGCTACCTCAATTTTGATGTTAATCTTGCATAATTATCCAAGATTAGCTTACACTGAATTTGTAGAATATGTACAGACTACCACCAGCAGTGCTGTGTTGTTACTGTTGAATTATATTAAGAACAGTTGTTAATATGAATCAAATTTGATTGATCTATTTAATGTATGTATTATGTCAAAACATAATAAGAATAAGGAAGTAGCTAGACGGGTGTTCTACAGCAAGACTGATATGTTATTGAAATCACAATAAATAATAATATAATTATACTTACTGAATTTGCATTTTATTCCTCCTGTCGCCACCTAGCAGGCCATATCTGTGCTGATCGTAACAGACGCGTTTTGTTGGAGAGTGAGTCTTCTGTACTTAGTACTATTATTTATTCTGTGCCTAAACATTAATAAACATTAAGGTTCCATTTTTAAAAGGCGTGGTTGCTTTATCAACTACTTGTAAATCTTTCAGCACTACCAAGCTATCCCAAAATGTTTTATAATATTTTTTCTGTCAGAATGTTAGCTTACTTGTTATGTAACATTACAATGTCTATAGATATCTTTTTGGGCTGATAGAGTTAACCCTTAAATGCATGACTTTTTCTTTTTGCCCGAAATTAATATATGTATCACATAATTGTTTGTTGATTCTAGGAAAAATAGTAAAAAAAAATATAACTTCGATTTTCACTGCGAAATCAGTGTTAGAAGTTGAATTGGCTAAATCATATTTATGTAAATATGTAATTTTCAGTAATAGATACATGATTTTTTTACTACCAATAGAAAGGTACACTATTTGTGATATACCTATGATAAAGTTTTTAAATATAAAATAATTACAAACTCCAAAAAATCGGGTTATTCCCACTAGTTACCAGTTACCACCAAGTTGTTACCAGTGGTAACTACTGGGAATTTTTTTCCCACCTTTTACCACTGGTAACTACTGGGAAAAATTATTCCCAGTAGTTACCACCAAAATTTTGTTAAGAGTTAAATACTAATAAAAACAGTATACAATAGTATAGTATAAATATAGAGTGATTTAATAAACAATTATAAGTCGATTAGTGTTTTAGTAAACTGCCTTAAACGTGACCAAGAATATTGAAACAGTTTAACCGGTACTAGTACAAAAACTATAAAATATGTAAGATAAATTTAATAATCCATTTAGATTATTTTTCAAGTGATTTTATTCGGTAATTCAAAATCACTATATATTTATACTATACTATTTTTATACTGTTTTTATTAGTATTTAACTCTAACAAAATTTTGGTGGTAACTACTGGGAATAAAAATTCCCAGTAGTTACCACTAAACCGAGTTGGTGGTAACTACTGGGAATAACCCAAAAAATCTGCCCAAAATGACATACTAAAAATCATCAACTTCCAGGTTTTTCCAAGTTTTCCGACATTTTGTCTATAAACAAATGTAATTTTTATAAATTAAAATACTGCGTAAATTTATGTAATGATTCGGAAAATTTATTAGTTTTACTATTGAAATAATATATAGGAACAAATAGAATTTGTTTAACCCTTAATCTGTGAGCTGTCGAATGCTTTGTAGACATTTGGCAACACTATGCATTTAAGGGTTAAACCAAGACATGTCTGCAACGATTTTGATAGCACACGCAGTGCAAGTGTCGGAAGCCAGTGTTGCTCGAAGTTTATACGTCATCATTTCATAGAAGTTCATATTCTTTAACCTTTTGGACGCCAATGACCGACATATACGCACCGCAGGTCCAACGCCAAAGATGTATTAATCGGTCATAGACCACAGAGCAACATAGACCTAGGTGCATATGCATAAAGTTCAATTTCAGTTTTGACACTTCGGTGACGTGGCGTCTGAGAGACAGCTTTTGTGTTTGACACGGCGTCGAAAAGGTTAAATAAATGTCATATAATATACTGTGTCATTCAATAGAACTTGCGAACTATGTAAACAAAAGTTACTAGTAAATTGACATTCAGTGTCAATTTTAGTATGGCAGTTTGTTTACATAGTTAGCAAGTTCTATTGAATGACATTTTAAGAAAAAGTGGCCTCGAGTGCCCCAAGCTGGAATCGAACCAGCGTCCTCTGCTATCGCGGCAGGTGCCTGATGTTCATATTCATATCATTTATAAGTAAAACATCATATGTAGTATCATTTGTAAGTTTGGCTCTGCGTGTGCTGCATCAAATTCGTTGCAGAGTTTCTAACTCTAGCCATATACCATATGTAGGATAAAGCAAAAGCAGGATTTTAAATTAAAAAAGACAAATATTTATTAACGTTTATTGAGAAAGTTATTACAATAGTCCAGTGGTCCAGGTTGTCTCGGCACGACACACCCAGACCCACTATCACAGATCCGATCAACAATAGCTCTCAAACTTAGGACGAGTTGCCGTCAAAATATAGCCTTTACAAACTTTATAATTGTTTGTGGCAAACAGGCCTTATTTCAGATATTTACTTATTGATAAATTCTATGTCAATTTGCACTTCACAAGATAGATTATTTGTAACAGTACCTAGTCAAACGCGGGAAACATTAACAAGTAGAGTTATACTTAATACTAGACTATTAATATCAACATTATAAAAGTAGGATACTTGCGGACAAGTATGTAAAAAAACAACTGAACACTTAAGTCAAAATGGAAGAACAAAAAAATAAATCAAAAGAGATTAATTTGAATAATTATTTCAAATCACATTGCTTACTTACACTAGGGCGCCATTTAATGACCAGAAAAACATACAAATCTTACAATCACAAAACATTTTACTCGCGACATTTACGCGTCGCAGATTAAGGTATGTACGTATTAACAATAATCAGTCAACATCTTTGCTGCCTCGCGAAGATCACGGGTTGTTTCGACCCTGCTGTCTAGGCATTGTCATACTTAATTATGCAACATTTGTGTCGTTTCCACTTTGTCGCTTGCCATAAGGATTAAGGACAGGTTATTTGTATAAAGATTCAAGCAAATCACGCCCTTATGATAAGCGATAAAGTGGGACCGGGACCGTTGACTAGATTTCGACATATTTGATAAAGCTATCTAATCGAATTGAATTTTGACAAGGCTATGTATTATAGTCGAAGTGTTTTAACTGCAGGGGTATTATACGAGGTCGGGCGGAGCGGTGAGCGGGCGACATGAGTGACATGACGATACAAACCTAATGTGATTTTGGTATGCGTCAGCAGGAAGGATGGTATTCAGCACTTAACTGATGAGCTTTTATGGGGTATTAATATATATTTCGATGCTAAAATAATGTAGGTACGACATTGAAGCGTATAAGTAAGGCACACACTTTTATTTATCATAAAAAAGTGTGTTTCTCATTACTAAGTCAGAACAAGCTAACTGTGTATGACATTTGTAATGATAATGTGTGGATATGTATGTTCTACGAAAATATCACCCCCCCTCATTTTGTTACATTAAACTTTGTGCAAAGTTAGCTTAAACGGACTCTAATTCGCTTTCGCGTCGCCTCACGGACGTCGGTTTATAGCAATAGCAGCAGGGGCCCGCTTTCTTCGCAACGCTCGAGGTAGGGCGGTCGCGGGGGAACATCAACAACACTTACTTGAACATCGGGAGGCCTCACGTCCTCGCAATAAAGTTTACCAATAGGGAGTTTACCGTGATCGATACGCGCTACTTGGTAAAGTTCTCAAAGCCGGGCGGCGCTCGGAACTCGGCCGCGTCGGGGTTGAGGCCGGGGGGCCGCTCGGGGCCGAGGCCGGGGGGCCGGTCGGGGCCGCCGGGCCGGTCCGCGAGGCCGCCGCCGCGCGCGCGCCGCAGCGCCGCGATCATGTACCGGTGCGCCGCGCCCGGGTCCACGCGGGAAAGCAACTCGAATATCTCGCACTCCTCCGCGCTCAACCGCACCGAGGGCCCGTCCGCGCCGCTTAAACAGTTCGACGACGCCCGGAGCGACCCCGGCCCGCAGTTTGGGGGTCGCGGGGCCGATTGCAGATTTGGGGAACCGGCGCCATTATTTTGCTGAGTAGGCGCAGGTCCGAAATTTGGCGAGTAAGGCCCGGGGCTCGGTCCGAAGTTGGACGGATTCGGCCCGGGGCCCGGCCCGAAGTTGGGCGAATTCGGCGCGGGACCGTGCGGATTCGGTCCCGGGTAAGGCCTGAAGTTTCGGGTCGCATTTGGGACGAACTGCTGAGGATTTTGCATCGAGTTCGGAGCGAACCGTTGGGGATCGGGAGGGTGAGGCGTGACCGGGAAATGTCGGGGGGCCGGATGGAAAACCGGCGGGCCGTAGTAGTTCATGCTGACCGGCGGTGCGAGCCGGGGGTAGTACTGCTGCGGGGACACGCGCGGGCGGAAGTAGCCCGGCGAGTAGGAGCGGAGCACGGGCACGGACACCGGGACCTGCACCTGCGGCTTGTAGGCCTGCGTGCACGGGCAGTACGGCAACGCGTAGAACGACGCGGGGTGCGGCGCGGGGGGGCGCGGGGCGCAGCAGGGCGCGGCCGGGGTCATGCAACGCTCCTGGGTCTCCGGGACGGGCGAGTCCGACTCGGCCGACAGGTCCCGCGGCGACGCGGCGGGGGTGGAGTCGGGGACGGGCGAGGGCTCCGGGCTGGGCGGCTCGGGCGCGAGGCGGAGCAGCGACAGCGCCACGGGCACGCGGTTGGCGGCCAGCGCGGGCCGCGGGCCGCAGTCCTCGTCGGAGTCGAGCGCCCGCTCGGGCTCGCCGCTGTCGTCGCTGGAGGTGGGCAGCAGGCCGGCGACGTGGTTGCGGTACGAGTCGACGAAGTCGAGCGCGATGCCGTCGCGCAGCAGCGCGTGGATCTCGGTGTAGTTGGGCGTGAGGCCGTGCTCGAGCGCGTGGAAGGCGGGCAGCAGGTAGCCGTCGCGCGCCTGCAACACCCGACACGCCGTTGAGGCCTCCACGCCGGCCCGCGAGTCGGGCGTCACCATCACGCCGTAACGTTTCTTTAGCAAATTGCTCGGGTTTCAAATACGAAAGAAAATACATTCAATTTTACAGAGCTTCGGCTGTTGATTATTGTAACGGAAGGTTAAGATAGTTTCCCCGCAATTTACTGTGGGCGAACTAAACGAGTGGATGTCCCTGCGATCGAGAGAACTTTTTAATTTTATTATGACAACTTTGGTTTGTTTTCTGTTTAGTTTACCGTGAGTATCGTGTGGCGTTATTTTCGTTTTATTATTAGAAAAAACTAGAAGAAAAGAGATTAAAAGTCTACTAAATGTATATGTAACGCCAAATGACACTTTATAAGTGTAAGGCCTGAGTGGACGCTCGAAGTGGAGCGTTCGGCGGAGCGTGCAGCGTGGCGTCGGACTCACAAGTGATTTGAGCAGCGTGCACTAAGGCCGCTCCTATACGCTTGCATTTGTTTAACACGCACGCCGCACGCCCCGCCCCGCCGCACGCCCAAATCGAGCGTCCACTCAGGCCTTACACTAAATGTTATGCGTGATGGTAAGCAGGCCGCGGGAGGCTCCCACTAAATCAAATTTGGAAGCGTGCGAGGGAGATAGGTAACTCAAAAGCCGTAACCGTTGTTTGTAATGTCAAACGAGATGATCTCTTCTACATTTTTATAACTGCCATTCAAGTACCTATGAAGTTTTCGCCACACACACGGTCAAGCACCCTCGACACTTCCAAATGAGACCTGCATGCCCGCGCCCGCGCCGCCCGACACTCGCGAACCGACAAGTCAACATCAGAAATGAAATGTCACCATAGAAAAATTAAACGCGTTTAGTAAGAAAGAAGTTGGAAGACGGACAGTAATATAAAGTGAAAAAAAGTACAAAAGATAAATAACTAATAACCTATAAATACATATTTTCAATAATAGTTTTTTACTAAATTAAGTTATACACAGGGTTATATTATATAGTAACTTTACTAATTACCTAGAGATATTTACACAAAAAAACTAAAAAATTATTATTTTTAACTCTTTCACAGAGTTCAAAGAGTTCGGGTAAGGTGGCAGATGTCATCTCCATATAACCTTAAAAGTAAAAACTTATTGTATTGAGATTACATCTGTCATTGTACCCGAGCTGTTTGAAAACTAATATAACTGTGATTTTATTAGATAACAGTAATAAAAAACTAACACATAAATTAATTAGCTTCCCACGTATAGAAAATAGTAGAAAGAAAAAATAAATTTTAAGCTAATAAGAAGAGCCATTGAACTAACTAGTCACTATATATTTCGCGTCCTTACTCTTAGGGCCGCTTGCACCATTCAATAACCCGGGGTTAACCGGTTAAACCTGGAGTTACAAATTGTACTGGTAACCATTTACCAGTACAATTTGACTTTGCACTGAAGTGCCTTTATTTATAGGAAGTTGATTGAAGGTTTTTTATAGACACAATTTAGGTTGCCTCTAGCTAGGACTAGGGCGCCTTGCCACTTACAAACAGAAAAATCTTTATACAAAATCCTCATTATCCGCAATATGTCACAATCATTATCATAACTAATATTTACATATCTGATGACAATTATCATCATCAAGCGCCGTGTGATGCGTTCTATAAAATGATTGGCGTACTATAGTAGTTTATGCAACAGTGATATAATAAGGGTTCTTAAAATTCAAGGGTCGAAGTTACAAAACGAGACGTAGTCGAGTTTTGTAAAAAAAGACCCGAGAATTTTAAGAACCAATTATGAGCTGTTGCATACATTACTTTTTCTATGACAGCTGCAAAAAAAAAAAAAAAAAAAAAAAAAAAAAAAAAAAAAAAAAAAATTATTAAAAAAAAAGAGTTATTGTTAAAAAAAAAGAGTTATTATTTAAAAAAAATTGAGTTATTATTTAAAAAAAAAAAGATATTATTGTAAATGAAAACATACCTCTTTCAATCAAGATGATCGGAACTTGTATCTTTAAAAAAAATAAAGCAGTTGTATTATACTCATAAGATGACTGCTAGCAGCCATCTTATGAGCCTATAGACAAAGCATTCAAATGACATTGCTTTAGATATCACTGTCAGTCATTTAATTGACACATTTAAGTGCTGGAGTAGAAAAATGTACATAATATAACTTATAACTTTTAATTAGGTATAATACCATCAAAACATTACATGTAAAAAGATGCAAGTCTTGCAACGCAATTCTTCTACTACAAAAAAGATTTGAGATGTAATGTGAAACCAAGTCGGTTATTTTAGTCAGTGCCAGGGGGTGTTAAAACCGTATCAATAAAGCTGTGTCCAGACGAGACAATTTTTCGCCAAGCTGATGAAATTGTCCGATCAAATCACGAAGTGCGGACGCAAACGCCAATTTGGCTTGCCGAATTCGACCACCGATTAGAATAGAATAGAATAGAAATAATTTATTCAGACAACACATCAATACAAACAACACATATTGCAAATACAAGGCAAAGATAAACAAATCAGTGGAAATAGAGATGTGAAGCCGAAATGGTCTCCACTCAGCAATGCAGCTGGCACGACTATAGTTCGTTTTTTTTAGCATTAGAAATAAGGTAAACAATCTTGAATCTTGATGTGTCTTTTAATTGAAAAACACATTTTAAAAATAAGTTACGGTAAATATGTAACAATTATGAATCTAATACGATCTTTTATAGTCTTCTGCTTTCATAATAGTTATTGATTTTAAAAAAGTGTTTTTCAATTAAAAGACATGTCAAAATCGCTTACCTTCTTTCAAGTTCTTTCTAATGCTAAAAAAACGAACTATAGCGTGGCCAAGGGCGCTGGTTTTCTGTGGAGCCAGCGGAATGTGCGGGACAGCGTGCAGTGCAGGACACGTTGTGGACGACGGGAACAAATAATATAGAATACTATTATAAATAACAATAGCATAAGAACCACTGTACCATGTTTATTGCAAATAAATGAAATGTAAATCTAAATAAATATATATCAAAATTATATTATACAGGGTGTCCCAAGAAGTAGTGATATACTGAAGCTGGGAGGTAGAGGACCTAGAGGGCTATCTGAATCACCCCCATGTATGTTCCGCGATTTTTCGTATTTTCGGAGTTATGATTTTTTTAAATTTTTCACCTATCGCCGAGTACGATGAGATTTTTATTTATGGTGACGTGAATTATTGCGGTAGATGCTTGATTTTTTTTGCGTGCTAAGCTGATAGATAGGCCAATTCAGTATGGTAACATTTACTATCGTTAGATCTTTGAATGGAATTAAAAAAAAAATTAATGCCAAGAAAGATAAAATTACCCAGTATGTTTTATTTTTTTAAGCGCCACCATAAATTCAATTCACGTCACCATAAATAAAAATCTCATCGTACTCGGCGATAGGTGAAAAATTAAAAAAAAATCATAACTCCGAAAATACGAAAAATCGCGGAACATACATGGGGGTGATTCAGATAGCGCTCTAGGTCCTCTACCTCCCAGCTTCAGTATATCACTACTTCTTGGGACACCTTGTATATAAATATACCGATATGACCGATTATGACCGATATTACCGATAAAATGGGGTGCAGATGCAAGAATACTAATTTGTGACGCTAGTATTTTCGTTTTGGAGCATTTTTTAGGGTTCCGTAGCCAAATGGCAAAAAACGGAACCCTTATAGATTCGTCATGTCTGTCTGTCCGTCTGTCTGTCCGTCCGTATGTCACAGCCACTTTTCTCCGAAACTATAAGAACTATACTGTTGAAACTTGGTAAGTAGATGTATTCTGTAAACCGCATTAAGATTTTCACACAAAAATAGAAAAAAAACAATAAATTTTTGGGGTTCCCCATACTTCGAACTGAAACTCAACAATTTTTTTTTCATCAATCCCATACGTGTGGGGTATCTATGGATAGGTCTTCAAAAATGATATTGAGGTTTCTAATATCATTTTTTTCTAAACTGAATAGTTTGCGCGAGAGACACTTCCAAAGTGGTAAAATGTGTGTCCCCCCCCCCCCTGTAACTTCTAAAATAAGAGAATGATAAAACTAAAAAAAATATATGATGTACATTACCATGTAAACTTCCACCGAAAATTGGTTTGAACGAGATCTAGTAAGTAGTTTTTTTTTGTACGTCATAAATCGCCTAAATACGGAACCCTTCATGGGCGAGTCCGACTCGCACTTGGCCGCTTTTTTAACTTAGAGGTCTCAAATATCACCATACATCTTAAATTGGTGATAAAATTGGAGATTGACGCCAATTATTTAAGTGAAAACTTCTTTAGCGGCGCTGTGCACTTTTTGAGGTGGGGAATGTTAAACTCGAGACAGCGTAAGGTGTAAGGCGTAACCCTCTCTTTCTACCGCGCGGCGAAAATGTACGCCTGAGCCTGCTGTTTCGTTTTTATTCACCAAAGAACTTTAGTCATAACACTCATAACGTATCATAATCAGGTCAATTATTTAAAACTGGACTTTTATATTAAACAATAAAGCTCAATGTTCTAATCTTGTACGAGCTGAAATACGAGATCTCACAGTTACATTCTAACTTTATATCATTCCAATATAATTCAATAAAGCTACATCTTGATGAAATCGCTAATAAAAGTGAACTCTAGTACTGGTGAATAAAACTCAAAATATCATGACCAAATATATTTAGATGCGAGGTCTGCAAGGTAACTTTACAATTTCTTTTCGAGTTTTAAACAATTAACGCTACAAATTTAAGCTCACTGGCCAGCAGTTTCGGAACTAAAGTTTTTCAATAGAAAGGAGGATGAGGATGAGTCAATTATACATAGTGCTGCAGACATTTGGACTAGTCATTGAGTTTTCACTTCTGTCGGCAACCTGTTGTTTTTTTTTCCTGATCAAATTGGTCGATTTGCCCAGCCCGTCTGGACACAGCTTAAGATATCTTTAATTTTTAATACGTATGATGTGATGTAAAAATATTGCATCGTGTGACTAAAATAGGGACGCTATCAACGAAGAATTTCGTAACTCCCGCCTGTTCCTATCTCCATCGCACGCGCGTAATTGCCATTCCGCCCATGCGCGTGCGATAGAGATAGGAGCGGCAGGGTCAATGTACTTGTCACACTGCACTTCGTGTTTGCGAATTTTTATTAACGTTATTAGGATTGCCTTGAAAGTGACAAGTTTATTATCATGGCACGTAGTGATTTAATTCTCTTTGATCATGGCAAGAAAGTTATCGATCTAGCAACAATATCAGTGACAAGGTTTTAAGTCGTTTTTGTGTACTTTAATTCACAATCCGTGATTTTCCACCGGGTTCATCCCGAGGCGCGGAAAACTCGTGCGACCGGACGACATTATTCGTGCTGCGCGTCCTTATTTTACCGTACATATGTATCAAGCGGCGCGCAGCCGCCCCGCCAGCGCCAGTTTCTTGCGCAGCACCGCACTGGAAACCGACACCACCGAGGCCGACACCACACTCGCACTGACTACCGTGGCCGACGGGGACTCGTCATTCACAGAGACCACGCTGGCCGTGACCACAGTACCCTCGGGGCTCGATCTCTCTTTGAGCTTGGCCAGTCTTTTCAGCTTGGACAGTCTAGAGCTGCTCGCGCTCGACTGACTGACCACGCTTTTAGCCGTCAGAGACCTCAGTTTAGCCAGTCTAGAGCAACCGTCACTAACAACGCTAGGTTCCTTCTCGGGGCACTCCCACTGTTCTAATCGCCTCGGCGGGCGGCCGACGACCTCCGAGGCGGAGGCCGACACGTCGCTGTCGCTGTCGCTCTCCGGCGGGTCGCGCGGGGCGTGCAGCACGCACGACACCAGCGAGCGCACGTCCAGCCGGCCGGAGGAGGCGGGGGAGGGGGCGGAGGGGGGGGAGCTTACCCCGAGCTGGGGCAGGGCGCGCGCGTCGGCGTGCCCGGCGCGGATCATCTGCTCCGTGATGTTCACGTCCTCGTCCGTCGACGTGTCGATCAGCAGCACCTCGAGGATGCTCTCCTGGGGGGAAACGGTTCACATTACAACTGTTCCTGAAAAACATTTTCATTTTTAATACAAGCTTTTATCGCTACCTATAGTTTTCTTTCAACAGCACGGCTAGCACATGATGGGCGCGACAGTCGTCAGGCGAGAAAACGCGAGCTCTCTCGCGAATCGATAGCATAAGAGCCACGCGACAACCCGCTGTCTCGCGGACGTCCACATTGTCGAAATAATTAAATTAGGTCGCTTTATTTTATCACAGAGTTCCTCCGGCCACCTCCCGTCCTTTTCATCGGATCGGCTCGACGGGACCGTAACGACGCATCGTCACTCGACACACGTACGTATGCAAAATTTTTAGCTTCATCCGAAACCGGGAGGGGGATTAAATTCGACTCGCAAGATTAATCACAGACAAACGGACCGACCTCGGGACCAAAGTCATCAATCGATTCGGCCGATAGAGAAATTAGAGAACACACATAAAAAAAGGTTCCGAGAAATGGAAAAGAGAGACTAGGCAATATAATGAAGGGGGCACCTCGTGGTCGACGGCCACGACGTTCCCGACGAGGCGGCGCTCGCGCACCAGGTCCAGGCAGTGGGCGGCGGCGGCGCGCGGCCAGCGCCGGCTGGCGGCGGCGGGCCGCAGCCCGGCCAGGCGCGCGCGCACGGCCGCCGCCGGCAGCGCGGCCCAGCAGCGCCGCAGCGGCCGCAGCGACGTCGCCGCCACCGCGTCCACCGTGCCGTAGTCCACGTGCCGCACCTGTACCCGACGTTCATTTCATTGCAAAATTTGCAAGCCCTACGTAAACACTTCATTGTACATGAGACGGGTTAAGATACGATTAAAACGAAGTGTACGATGTCCAGAGGCGAACTTATCCCTATGAGGGATCTCTTCCGGTCGACCTTTGAGCGATTGAGAGTAGACGGATGAAAATGACAGACGAACGAACGCGTGTACAGAAAAGTAAATTATGGTTCAATTATTACCCGACTAAATAATTAAAACGTTTAGCCTACGTTCTAATGTAAATACACATATGTAATACATATTAATATGAATACGTACATATAAATAAATATATACGTAAACATAATTAAATAAAAATACTTAGTACTCGACCGGAACACGAGTCATTGGATAGCCATAATCACAGACAAGACATCCTCTAGACTGAGCATAGTAACGCTACCCCCTCTGCCACTCATACGGTAAATTTACCCCATCTTCGAGTCAATCCCGTGCCGTGATTGGTCCGTGTCTTTGAACGGACCAATCACGGCACGGGATTCGCTCACCTCGTCCCCCCGCACCCCCGTATTTTTGGCAGCATCCATTTCATGAAATAATTGCTCTAAACTCAGTCTAGAGGATTCCTAGTCTATGGTCATAGTTTATGCAATTTAGTGTCATGTCAGACGGTCGGAGACCTTCCTCCTGGCGTCTATTAAGCGTGGGCGTCCGGTCCGCGCTATGAAAATCGGTGTCGCTTCGAGTTGACTACGCGCCGACGCTCGGAAGATGCCAGTGTGGTGTGGGTCCCTCTCGGGATATAACTTTGCAAACACCTTGATACCGAATAATACAGACGGAACCCCATAATCTGCAGACGAGACGAACTTCGACAAACATTCACAATTCGAAATATTAACAAGTTCTCTTCTGTAAACCTTTTGTGTAGGAATACAACAACGTACTCACCTTGACAGTGTCGCTGTCGACAATCTGCACGATGAGCGAGCGGTGCCAGTCGCCCTCGAACACGCTGCTGCAGTACTGCCCCGGCCGGCGCGCGCCGGCGGCCAGCACGCGGTCCGCCCCCTCGCCCTTCGAGTAGTACTCCCTGTGTGCACAACACACTCACCTTGACAGTGTCGCTGTCGACAATCTGCACGATGAGCGAGCGGTGCCAGTCGCCCTCGAACACGCTGCTGCAGTACTGCCCCGGCCGGCGCGCGCCGGCGGCCAGCACGCGGTCCGCCCCCTCGCCCTTCGAGTAGTACTCCCTGTGTGCACAACACACTCACCTTGACAGTGTCGCTGTCGACAATCTGCACGATGAGCGAGCGGTGCCAGTCGCCCTCGAACACGCTGCTGCAGTACTGCCCCGGCCGGCGCGCGCCGGCGGCCAGCACGCGGTCCGCCCCCTCGCCCTTCGAGTAGTACTCCCTGTGTGCACAACACACTCACCTTGACAGTGTCGCTGTCGACAATCTGCACGATGAGCGAGCGGTGCCAGTCGCCCTCGAACACGCTGCTGCAGTACTGCCCCGGCCGGCGCGCGCCGGCGGCCAGCACGCGGTCCGCCCCCTCGCCCTTCGAGTAGTACTCCCTGTGTGCACAACACACTCACCTTGACAGTGTCGCTGTCGACAATCTGCACGATGAGCGAGCGGTGCCAGTCGCCCTCGAACACGCTGCTGCAGTACTGCCCCGGCCGGCGCGCGCCGGCGGCCAGCACGCGGTCCGCCCCCTCGCCCTTCGAGTAGTACTCCCTGTGTGCACAACACACTCACCTTGACAGTGTCGCTGTCGACAATCTGCACGATGAGCGAGCGGTGCCAGTCGCCCTCGAACACGCTGCTGCAGTACTGCCCCGGCCGGCGCGCGCCGGCGGCCAGCACGCGGTCCGCCCCCTCGCCCTTCGAGTAGTACTCCCTGTGTGCACAACACACTCACCTTGACAGTGTCGCTGTCGACAATCTGCACGATGAGCGAGCGGTGCCAGTCGCCCTCGAACACGCTGCTGCAGTACTGCCCCGGCCGGCGCGCGCCGGCGGCCAGCACGCGGTCCGCCCCCTCGCCCTTCGAGTAGTACTCCCTGTGTGCACAACACACTCACCTTGACAGTGTCGCTGTCGACAATCTGCACGATGAGCGAGCGGTGCCAGTCGCCCTCGAACACGCTGCTGCAGTACTGCCCCGGCCGGCGCGCGCCGGCGGCCAGCACGCGGTCCGCCCCCTCGCCCTTCGAGTAGTACTCCCTGTGTACACAAACAATTACATTTTCACCTCAGCAGCTCGAACAAGGGTACTAGGGTACTAGTGACACAAACACGTCAATCAAAGTTATTTACATCTCGTGCGCTTTTGAGTCTCTTACTACGCTCAAAATTCTAAATTAGTATAGAATCTTTCGCTTGCACGGGACTCAAAATAAGCACTCGAAGAAATATCAATCTTTCATCTCTTGTTGTACAAATAACTATTTACGTTATCTCTCCAACTATGTCAAATGATAATAGAAATATGCCACAACCACAACTATCGCTACCGAATGCACCCGTAGCGATCGAGACGGACCGTCGAAAGCGAACTGCGTGAAGTCGGATCGAGCTAGACCCAACTTTTAGGATTTGAAAGACTGCCAGCCTAAAAACGACCTTGAAGATTTAAACGTAGATTCGAGTTTTACACGTCTTTGCTGACGCGATATCGCGTCCGTGGAACTAAAAGTTTAGTCTCTTACTCTAATTAAAAGTCTCTTTTACTCTAATTAATATGTAATTAAAGTGACAGAGAAAGGTGAAAAACAGATGTTTTTTTCTTGATTATTCTCTTTGCGAACTTCGGTGTTCACTGTAGGCCCTCTGAAATCCAGCCAGGGTACAGTACTCACGTCATCTGGTCCATGTACTCCTGCATGAGCTCGTGCTCGGGCCCCAGGCGCTGCAGCCACAGATGGCTCGGGGAGTACACCTCGGCCACCAGCACCGGCAGCATGTCCCCGGGGCCCACTCCGGCCAGGCTGCCCGGCGGGATGCTCTCCAGGCAGGGTACAGTACTCACGTCATCTGGTCCATGTACTCCTGCATGAGCTCGTGCTCGGGCCCCAGGCGCTGCAGCCACAGATGGCTCGGGGAGTACACCTCGGCCACCAGCACCGGCAGCATGTCCCCGGGGCCCACTCCGGCCAGGCTGCCCGGCGGGATGCTCTCCAGGCAGGGTACAGTACTCACGTCATCTGGTCCATGTACTCCTGCATGAGCTCGTGCTCGGGCCCCAGGCGCTGCAGCCACAGATGGCTCGGGGAGTACACCTCGGCCACCAGCACCGGCAGCATGTCCCCGGGGCCCACTCCGGCCAGGCTGCCCGGCGGGATGCTCTCCAGGCAGGGTACAGTACTCACGTCATCTGGTCCATGTACTCCTGCATGAGCTCGTGCTCGGGCCCCAGGCGCTGCAGCCACAGATGGCTCGGGGAGTACACCTCGGCCACCAGCACCGGCAGCATGTCCCCGGGGCCCACTCCGGCCAGGCTGCCCGGCGGGATGCTCTCCAGGCAGGGTACAGTACTCACGTCATCTGGTCCATGTACTCCTGCATGAGCTCGTGCTCGGGCCCCAGGCGCTGCAGCCACAGATGGCTCGGGGAGTACACCTCGGCCACCAGCACCGGCAGCATGTCCCCGGGGCCCACTCCGGCCAGGCTGCCCGGCGGGATGCTCTCCAGGCAGGGTACAGTACTCACGTCATCTGGTCCATGTACTCCTGCATGAGCTCGTGCTCGGGCCCCAGGCGCTGCAGCCACAGATGGCTCGGGGAGTACACCTCGGCCACCAGCACCGGCAGCATGTCCCCGGGGCCCACTCCGGCCAGGCTGCCCGGCGGGATGCTCTCCAGGCAGGGTACAGTACTCACGTCATCTGGTCCATGTACTCCTGCATGAGCTCGTGCTCGGGCCCCAGGCGCTGCAGCCACAGATGGCTCGGGGAGTACACCTCGGCCACCAGCACCGGCAGCATGTCCCCGGGGCCCACTCCGGCCAGGCTGCCCGGCGGGATGCTCTCCAGGCAGGGTACAGTACTCACGTCATCTGGTCCATGTACTCCTGCATGAGCTCGTGCTCGGGCCCCAGGCGCTGCAGCCACAGATGGCTCGGGGAGTACACCTCGGCCACCAGCACCGGCAGCATGTCCCCGGGGCCCACTCCGGCCAGGCTGCCCGGCGGGATGCTCTCCAGGCAGGGTACAGTACTCACGTCATCTGGTCCATGTACTCCTGCATGAGCTCGTGCTCGGGCCCCAGGCGCTGCAGCCACAGATGGCTCGGGGAGTACACCTCGGCCACCAGCACCGGCAGCATGTCCCCGGGGCCCACTCCGGCCAGGCTGCCCGGCGGGATGCTCTCCAGGCAGGGTACAGTACTCACGTCATCTGGTCCATGTACTCCTGCATGAGCTCGTGCTCGGGCCCCAGGCGCTGCAGCCACAGATGGCTCGGGGAGTACACCTCGGCCACCAGCACCGGCAGCATGTCCCCGGGGCCCACTCCGGCCAGGCTGCCCGGCGGGATGCTCTCCAGGCAGGGTACAGTACTCACGTCATCTGGTCCATGTACTCCTGCATGAGCTCGTGCTCGGGCCCCAGGCGCTGCAGCCACAGATGGCTCGGGGAGTACACCTCGGCCACCAGCACCGGCAGCATGTCCCCGGGGCCCACTCCGGCCAGGCTGCCCGGCGGGATGCTCTCCAGGCAGGGTACAGTACTCACGTCATCTGGTCCATGTACTCCTGCATGAGCTCGTGCTCGGGCCCCAGGCGCTGCAGCCACAGATGGCTCGGGGAGTACACCTCGGCCACCAGCACCGGCAGCATGTCCCCGGGGCCCACTCCGGCCAGGCTGCCCGGCGGGATGCTCTCCAGGAAGCTCAGGCAGTCGGCGGGGAACACGTCCGGGTCCTGACACACATAAATACAATAGGCTACATGACAATTTTTTATTAATGGACTAGTGGTTTGTTTTTGGGATCAAATGTCTATATGGGACCCATTGCATCGACGACGCTCGCGGGCGTTCGCCAGCCGCAGCTGGCGACGGTCGCCAATTGCTGTCGCGGGCGGTCGCTGGCGTGCTGTCGCTCGTCTGTGAGAGCCCTAATCGGACACACTATGCTTTAGGTCCACAGTGCACACAGATCCAAGTGAATGTGGACCTTCGGGAGATTTTTTAAATATACCCGGCGTGTTTGGTTACGCTGACCTCAACCTTACTACAAGGAGATAGGGTCTACATTAGTACTTACATAGTATATGCCAGGTAGAGCATCATCTGCGTCGAGTAGCGTGCGACTGGCGTGTCTGCTGGCGCTGACCTGAACCTTACTACAAGGAGATAGGGTCTACATTAGTACTTACATAGTCTATGCCAGGTAAGGCGTCATCTGCGTCGAGTAGCGTGCGACTGGCGTGTCTGCTGGCGCTGACCTGAACCTTACTACAAGGAGATAAGGTCTACATTAGTACTTACATAGTATATGCCAGGTAGAGCGTCATCTGCGTCGAGTAGCGTGCGACTGGCGTGTCTGCTGGCGCTGACCTGACCCTTACTACAAGGAGATAGGGTCTACATTAGTACTTACATAGTGTATGCCAGGTAAGGTGTCATCTGCGTCGATTAGCGTGCGACTGGCGTGTCTACTGGCGCTGACCTGAACCTTCCTACAAGGAGATAGGGTCTACATTAGTACTTACATAGTCTATGCCAGGTAAAGCGTCATCTGCGTCGAGTAGCGTGCGACTGGCGTGTCTGCTGGCGCTGACCTGAACCTTCCTACAAGGAGATAGGGTCTACATTAGTACTTACATAGTCTATGCCAGGTAGAGCGTCATCTGCGTCGATTAGCGTGCGACTGGCGTGTCTGCTGGCGCTGACCTGAACCTTACTACAAGGAGATAGGGTCTACATTAGTACTTACATAGTGTATGCCAGGTAAGGTGTCATCTGCGTCGATTAGCGTGCGACTGGCGTGTCTACTGGCGCTGACCTGAACCTTCCTACAAGGAGATAGGGTCTACATTAGTACTTACATAGTCTATGCCAGGTAAAGCGTCATCTGCGTCGAGTAGCGTGCGACTGGCGTGTCTGCTGGCGCTGACCTGAACCTTCCTACAAGGAGATAGGGTCTACATTAGTACTTACATAGTCTATGCCAGGTAAGGCGTCATCTGCGTCGATTAGCGTGCGATTGGCGTGTCTGCTGGCGCTGACCTGACCCTTCCCACAAGGAGATAGGGTCTACATTAGTACTTACATAGTCTATGCCAGGTAAAGCGTCATCTGCGTCGAGTAGCGTGCGACTGGCGTGTCTGCTGGCGCTGACCTGAACCTTCCTACAAGGAGATAGGGTCTACATTAGTACTTACATAGTCTATGCCAGGTAAGGCGTCATCTGCGTCGATTAGCGTGCGATTGGCGTGTCTGCTGGCGCTGACCTGACCCTTCCCACAAGGAGATAGGGTCTACATTAGTACTTACATAGTCTATGCCAGGTAAAGCGTCATCTGCGTCGAGTAGCGTGCGACTGGCGTGTCTGCTGGCGCTGAGCGAGGAGTCTCGAGGAACTCGACGCAGGCGTAGTGCCGGCTCGCAACGAATGCTCGGCTTCTGAGGGGGAAATGGGTTTTTAGATTTGGGGCAACAAGAGGCAATTACTAATATACAAAAGTAACAAGAGTTGATCCCACTCTAGAGGTAGCTGGTGCAACTAGGCTAACCCGGCCCTGGCATAAAATCGTACATTTTGAACAAAGTTTTTTTGACTTTTATTCGTAGCACTTGACAAAATGTCTTTATAGCCTGACCAGTAATATATGATAATTGTCAAGAGGGCGCTGTTATTCTCATGTATAGGGTGACAATTCAGTGTAGTATGAAAAAATTAGTTCCAGTGAAATTCCGCAACATGGCGCACCCTCAATAGATCCTGGTTCGCCTATACATTTTGATGATATTTATTACATTTTGTTTGGTAATTGTGTTAACGGAAACTAAGTTGAAAATAGCTTTGGTCCAAAATACTTATAAAATGGTTATTATACTTATTACTACATACCTGGCTGCCTTGTATGGTAAGCAGCCAGTTGCCGTCAGGGGCCCGTTGCGCACTCAACCCTTCCACAGCGCACGCGCACGCCGACACCGACGGGTAGCGGAAGCGAGCGAAGTTCAGCTGGTGGCCGTATTCCTCTCTGAAACAGAACGTTTCATCACAGATCATGTTAAATGCCACGTGCAGCGAATGAACCATGACTTTATGGGCTCGCACGGAACGAGGATATTGCCGCGCGAGGCAGTTCGACCAACAATTTGTAACAGTGAACCAAATTCGTAACCATTCAATTAAAATATTGTCTCCGACATAGAGAAAAAAATACATAGAGTGCTCACTCCATACATCAGTTCAGACTATTAATTTCAGTGTCTACATCTAGCATCGAGTAGCGAAACTATCAGTACTGCTACTTGACAATAGATGTAGCAGTACTGATAGTTCCGCTACTCGATGCTAGATGCTAATAGTCTTTTTGGTACTAAAACTGATGTATGGAGTGAGCACTCTATGTATTTTTTTCTCTATGTCTCCGACTAACTTTAAAGCATTTCGTTGAAGCCAAATTAGCGAAAATCAACTACAGTCAAGCTCGTAGATATGTATACATTTTTTCACCTTATTGCAATGGATGAAGGTGAATAAATGCATTCATATTTATGAACTCGACAGAACAAGAGAAATAGTACATTACTGCAGACGCCGGGAAAGAAGGGCTTGCCGGGTGAGTAGGTATAGCCGGCCGACCGTAGGGAGGCCGGATAGTGATACGAAGCCGGCAAGACCTTTTCACGGCTAGGCATGTATAGTGCTTTTCTCAAACATGCAATGAAATAAAAAAATACACCACTCAAAAAACAAATTTATAGTCTTTATATTAAAAATCCAACTTCACAACAAAAGTTTTTTAATTTTCCTTCCAATCCCGCCATAATTGTTTTTTTTTTTACGGAATTCGTCCGTATTTCGCGTGTGTAGTGTTCGAATAGACCTTATTAGGGCCATTATACACAATCTGATAATAAGAATCTCAATTTCTATAAATAAAATAAATGCAGAGGATTTTAAATATTGTCTATGGTCTCTGGTGACTCACGTATAGACAAAATTTTAAATTTATTCATCAACACATTGAATCATACAGATTCGTATTCTTAATATCAGTACGTTCGTGTATAACAGGCGTTAACACGGATATTTTGGTCCGAAATAACCATTCATTCACCAAAAATATAAAAAAAAAATATAATTCGGCTGTTTAGTCTGTTCATGGACACAGACCCCATGTTTACATTAGAATTTAAAAAAAAATTACTTCCCGGCCTAGGCCTTCAATTTCGTATGAAATTCCTTTACAGTTCTCTGGAGTTGCTCCGCCCTAAACGTGATACTTCGAAGCCTGATATAACGCCCGGAGCGACGACATTTCATTGCATGTTTGAGAAAAATAATTGTAGATAACTTACTCATAGAGTCGTAGAAGCTCGCTGCACCAGACGCCTTCAGGCCGCCGGGCCACCAGCCGCAATATCTCGGCCTGCAGGCTCGACCACGCCGTCGCCGACCGCTCGCTCAGGCCTGCACAACACTCAACTCTGAACACTAGCTCGACCAGAAAAAAAAAAAACAGCTGCAACCTTGGAGGATACGGAGTAGCCATTAACAGGCTTTCCCCTTTGTCGAAAATAGGCGGCCAACGGTCATACACAATGTATGGACTGACGTTTATCTGACATGGCTATTTTTACGTTACGCATACATTTGACGTTCCCCTCCCCCGCAAAAATCGGCAAACTGTTTTGTACAGAAAATTACAGACATGGCGTCTCCGTTTGATTATATCCTCCAAGGCTGCAACCGAATACAAATACCCCTTTCTTGCCGGGAAATACAATCGTTGGGTCCAATCAGTAATGTAAATAGATTCTCCAAATAAATGGGAATGTAGCTGTTAGTTAGTCAGCTGAAATCGCGGTGCACGCGCACGTGAATATATGAGCTGGCATCGTTGGACTATACTATTCCTATATATTCCTATATCAATATCACAATGCATTGGCTTTCGAAAGGCTTGGTAAATATCTCACTGACAATGTACTCACTGGAGGAAGTCTGCCGGCCCGAATCGTCGTCCCGGAGCGAGTCTTTGCTGCCCAGCTTCTGTGACTGGTACATTAGCATCCGCTTCCTATAGAACCGCTGCAGCCGCTGGTGCGAGTCTGCTTCCTCCTGCTCGCTGTGCCCGTTGCTTACTGGCTCCACCTTTAGCGTTTAAGGGGTCATGATACATGAGAAAAAAAAATCTTTAAATAAAGAATTCGCTTAAAGTTGTATGAAATTTCAATGCTTGAATAAGACGGACTCTCAGAATAAGGGCTCATTTAGACGGTGCGAGAACTCGCAGGCAAGTTTCAAGGTCGGCCGAATTGATGTAACCTCAATGGCCCACAATGTAACTAAAATCGTATACGAGTTCGTGCGCCGTCTAAATGAGCCCTTAGTCGCCGCGCGAGGAAATTACCATGTATAGCACTCTGTTAAGATGTGATAACAGCAACACTGTTGACAACTAGTGGACCTTACTCCTTACTTTCCTTATTTATTTATTTGGAATAAGGTTTACGGATTATCAGTAAATAGTGGGGACGATGGCGCCTTACGTGGCCTTCGCGCGGCAATTTCCTCGCGAGGTAACTCGTTGTATGAAAATCCGCCAAATAAACAGCAATTTGGATGTCGACTTGCAGAAAATGCTCACAAAAAAAAAACTAAACAATTTAGCTGTTAAGTACCTTAGCTGACGGGGCATCTGAACATTCCGACTCATCCTTCTTGGCACTAGGTCTTGGGGTCATGGTAACAGGCTTTGTGACTAGTTGTGGAAACGACTCCGTTTTCCTAGGTTCTGAATATTGTGCTATTGGTTCCAGTTTGCAAGGTGCCGTGTATCGTGCCACTGGTTCTGGTTTCCTAGGTTCTGTTTGCGGCTCTCTTCCTGTGTATCCTCTGTTGGGTGTGGTTATTGGTCTGCCATTTGGTATTCTGTTGGTTTCTAGGTTGAATGTGTTTGCTATTAGATTAGGCTGTGGTTTTCTTATTATGGACTCTGGGACGCTTCTCCGTTTTCCCCTTCTGTGGAATCAATTTAAGCAGTTTAAGGCTGACACAGAAAAATAATAAAGGATATAGGAAAGAGGTGATCTGGGGGCACGGCCGTGTCCCCGCCACACTTCACTGTGTCTAATTTGCACTATACTTATCAGAAGGTTTAATTGGAAGATTGAAAAGAAAGTCACTGGTTCTAAATAACTAATTATTGCTCGTTCTACAGCTACACTGTGTCACTAATGGGATTTAAATCACAATTTAGAAAAGTAAAGAGTCAGTAAATAGATTGTATTATCAAAACGAGTAACTAATTAATAGCTGACGGAGCTAATGAGTTAACCGGGCAAGTCGAGAGGCCGGGAACAACGGGCGAGTCCCACGGCTCGCGGCGTGTACCTATCACTACCTAGAATCTCAAATGTCGTGTTAGCAAAACATTGTGTCCTACACTTTTATTCGCAATGTGCACTTTTATTCATTCTAGCGGCTGCAATCACTATACTTCGTTTTTTAGCGGTAGAAAGCACTCCACAGAATTAAGCGTGCAGTTTTTATCAAAATCAATGTAGCGTGAGCGTGCTACATTAGATAATTCCGTCATTTGACTCAATCGTCAATACTTATATTTTACTTCAAATATTTACCGCAAAAAGTGCCCGATTTGAAACCACAAGCTAAGTTCTTTCTTTTCTGAAGTATACTACAGCAGCAAAATCAAGTCAGGTCAACAGGGTAAAATGCAACTATGGGGTTATTGCTCTATTTAAGTTCTTTTGTTAAACGTGTATTACAAAAGTTCTACACAGAACAGGGAAGGCATACTGACCCGACCAATCGCATTCGAGACATTAAAAAAACGGAGGATAAAGTACTATGTGAGCCACAATACAGGCCAGCATGTCTACAGCACGCCTGATGGTAAACAGTCACCGTAGCCTAAGGACGCATGCAGAGGTGTTACATGTGCATTGTTGACCCTAACACTCTGCCCTCTTGAATCCAAATTGATTCCAATATTCAGTTTTTTCCTTTTGAGATATGGAATCCTAAATAGTAGCAAACTCCTTAACATATTATAACCATAATAATATGCTTCCTATAGGTCTAGAAGTAGGTTTGGAGGTATATACTTACACCAGCTTTGAACACTTTTGGCTCTGGACAAATTGGTCAATGTGTTTGATGGAGTCTGTCACAATGAGGGTCAGTATGGGATTGTTCTGCGGCCCCGCAAACTGCAACAATACAGAACAATAAGCATTTTGTAAAGGTACCTGCGCCTAAGATGACTGAGCCGTCCTTGCTAGTTTTGTTTTATATTACTTAAAAATAAATGTTTTTTATTAATTTTTAATGTTAATTCTCAAGCCTTTATTCCTTCCAACATACAGATAATTGACTTGTGTTATATACAGGGTCTAGCAACATTATTTCTTTTGACTTGTTGAGTATGCAAAACAAAGGTACAGACCGAGTGTTCAGAGTAAAACAGAAATAATACCAGAAAACAATCGGAGCAGCGTTCCCGCAGAAACTGCACAGGGTCGCGGAAGCCGTGCTTGGCGCAGGGCAGCGCCTCGCCCAGCATGCGCCGGTAGTCGCGCAGCAGCGACGCCGCGTCCATCGTCGTCGCCGACGACACCACCAGCGACCGCAGCACCTTCTTCAAACCCTCCAGGTCCGCCATCGTGATCTATCGACAATACACACCACGTGCCCACCCACCTTACGGAAATTCGCAGTAGCTATTTATGATAACAACATACATATTATGTATTTCAAGATTACAACTACAACAAACATCTTTGACGTGAAAAATTTAGACAAGTAGGCAGTTAAAACTTTACATTTCAATAATTCAGATAGAATAATGCAAGTTATGCAAGACAGGAACATTTAAAATAAAAATTCTGCGAGATCAGCAGTTTCCAACGGTTGAAAACAAAACAAAGTTGAACCGACCCAAGTAAAGATCATGAAAGTGAGTTACCTGATTTATTAGTTGAACTATTAAGGTTTTAGCATTTGAGGATGTAAATTAGACATTGGATATGATCAAAAGAACTTGCAATAATCCAGATTTCAGCTCGCAACAGCAAAATAACATATCCCGATGATATCCCGGGCCACGAACTTGCTTTCGAAGTTGTTTATTTTTTTTTCTTTTGTTGAAATGTTTTAGGTTCGAATTTTTTTGCCGAAACTATTCAGCACGTACACAAAAACGTTTTAAATTTAGCTTCTCAGCTGTCAGATTGACACTTCTCCGTGCTTGTGTCAGTCACAGTTTGTGGGGTTTTGTTTTGCGATATTTCGATCGAACACGAATTACGTAAGGTTATTTGGTATTTAAAGTAAAACAAGATGTCTTTCTTTTTAAAACGCACCATCGGTGCGGGGCTGGGCCTGGGGCGCGTCGTTTTAAATAACGCCAAAGCGCCGGTCGTGCAGAGTGTAGCGTGGAAGAGCGAGACCGCCGCTCCTCAAGTGGAGACTCGGCCAACATACGCAAAGCTGGATCCCCTGCAGAAGTCGCAGCTGATAGACTTCGGTAAATACGTAGCGGAGTGCCTGCCGAAGTATGTGCAGAAGGTACAGATCACGGCGGGCAATGAATTGGAGGTGTTGATTCCGCCAGAGGGTGTGATCCCCGTCCTGTCGTTCCTGAAGGACCACCACAGCGCGCAGTTCGCGTCGCTGGTAGATATCGCGGGGGTGGACATCCCGGCGCACCCTCAGCGGTTCGAGATCGTGTACAACCTGTTGTCGCTGCGCTACAACTCGCGCATCCGCGTCAAGACGTACGCCGACGAGCTGACGCCCGTCGACTCGGCCTGCGAGGTGTTCAAGGCCGCCAACTGGTACGAGCGGGAGATCTGGGACATGTATGGAGTCTTCTTCGCCAACCACCCTGACCTTAGGAGGATACTCACAGATTACGGCTTTGAAGGCCACCCCTTCAGAAAGGACTTCCCTCTCAGTGGCTATGTGGAAGTGCGTTATGATGATGAACAAAAGAGGGTAGTGGTGGAGCCCCTAGAGCTGGCACAGGAGTTCCGCAGATTCGAGCTGGAAGCCCCGTGGGAGCAGTTCCCTAATTTCCGAGGCAACCCTGCTGCTGAGGAGGTCACTAATACCCCTGAGGCACCCAAGAAAGAATAAATAAATCAATCAATAAGTTATATCTATACTCTGTAAATAAACAGTTGTCTTAATTAGAGATAAATAAAAAGTATGTCATCAAAATTAGTTATTTTATTGAGTTTGGAAATCTACAAAATCTAGTCCTAGACCTAGAGTTATGCATGTGCTTTGATTTGATGGAATTGGGTGTAGTTTTATTGCTAGTGCATAAAATAATACTCAAATTTGTTTGAACATGTCTGCCTGTTGTTTCTTCATTGCATTGTTACTGTTCTTGGAACAAGCTGGTCCATGGTCCATTGTAGGTTCCTACGATTAACACATTCACTGCCAGACAAAAAACGGCGCATTATCTCAGAAACCGGTTGTCTATAGCTGTGTATAAAACAACCTGCCCAGCGGGTTGTCCAGCGTCAGAGTAAAATTCACGAGCGCCCACCAGGCGGGTTCCTGGCAGTGAATGTGTTAAACTAAGCATTGTGTCCACACACCTATTAAATCATTGTCCCACATTTTTCACGATTTCACATACTAATAAATAACACTAAAGGAAAATTTTAAACAAAAATATTTGCAAACATGTTTTATTTTATTTCATAGTTAAAAATTTACATTCAGATGATTACACATTTTAAAAACTCATGTTCTTAAAAATACCAAAGATGTTTTTATGATGTTATACGCATTACGCATTTTCTTGGTAAAGATCACAATAAAATGCGAAAGATAATGTTAGGTAACCACATGTTGAACCCCACTGTAGTGTTCTGTGTGCTGTATGTGTTGATATGGTTTAACGGCGGTACCGGTACCGCTTGAAGTGGAACCAGAGCTGGAAGATGTTGTTGTGGAAGTGGCAGCGGAAGCCTCGCTTGTAGGAGTACTCCCACTCGCGGTTGACGATCTTGAAGGCGATGTCCTCGTAGGGCGGGCCCGCGCGGAACCGGAGCACCGCGAACTCGGGGTTGTCGGCGCAGGGTTTCTGCAACAACGTACAGACCATGAATCTAGTATTAAACTGGATTGGGCATGAGTGGTGGGGATAACTGACAGAACGGGATAGTCTTATGTATCTTTCAATAGGAGTAGCAGCGAAAGCGCTATTATTGTTTGTCCTTGTCAGTCTTACATATTTTATGTTCCCCACCGTAAATTTAGTATGGATTATGGTGGGCAACAAAAAAATTCGACCAATCATAGTGTCACGGAGGCACGTGTATACCACTTCTATAGGATGCTACCTTCTATGGTACAGACTCAATCAATATCTGATGGATATGTAGGACTAGAGAAACTACTGCTTGCTATTTGCTGCCGTATATTCGTAAATTTGTTGTGGTGGAGTGAGCTTGATATACAATACACAACAATATCAAAATGTATAATCAAACTTGAACTTACACAAATAATCGTTTTTTTCTTCAACAAACATCACTAAACAAATACGAAATTAAAATATACAAGCATGAAAATATTTATTTTAGACAAAAGATATCGAAGAAGTGCAGAACCTAAAGCCCCGTCTCCATATCGCGCGGCAAACCATCGAACATTGGCTCGCGCGGCAGCCGCGCGCAATGGATACCGCGCGATATGGAGACGGGGCTTTAGGCAGCCGGTCGATGCCGATTTTGGTATGTGTTATTTGTTTAAGTAGCCATAGCGTTTAGGTAGCCAGGGGGTGGAATCTGTCAATCGGTTCTGGACGATCTTCCATGTAATAAGTAGTGCTAGTTGTACTTGATCCAAAATGTCAGTTCAATCTGTGGACGTGGAGTTACCAGCGAAAAGTCCGGGGTGGCCTTGGGATCGATCAGGTCCGGGTAGAAGATGTTGAACTTGTAGCCCTGCACGATCTTGGGCGGCGGGTTGTCCATGTCGTAGTGCGTCTGGTTGTACTTGTTCCACTCGAAGCCGGTGTGCACGCGGTTGAAGTAGCGCGGCTTGCGCGGCCGGTACTTGTCCGGCCACAGCGCCGGCACGGGCAGGGCTTCGCTCCTACAAAAAAAAACGTAAACAGAAAAAAATTAAAAAGCGGCCAAGTGCGAGTCGGACTCGCAAACGGAGGGTTCCCTACCAATACGCACAGGGCCGAATTAACCCTAAGGCAGAGTAGGCAACTGCCTATGGGCCACCTTGGCTAGAGGGCCCCGGCGGCCCCACGCGCGCCAAAAAAAAATTGTGTTTCATATGGCCAAAATTCATAAATAATTTTTTATGGTACCTACTTATACCTAATGTCCAATATCAGTTTCTCAGACACACAATCATCAAATGATTATGTAAATTATGTTATTTTATAGCTTTTAAAGTCTCGAGCTCGAATTTCAGGCTCCCGAGGGCCTAAAACCTCATTAATGAAACTTCGGCGCTGCTTTCTTACAGTTCGACCTTCAGCGTCGCTTTTTAACAAATATAAACATTGATTTCAGAAGCTTAGCCTTTTGCCTCGCATGAAAGCTCACCTCGCTGGTTATAAGTACGCTTCGGGCTTGTTAAGTATGTGGAGATTGCTGAGCTCGACCTTCAGCCTCACTTTTTACCTCAATTTTTGGTTCGTCTGCCAAATTTCTTCTTCAGCTTAGCCTTTGGCCTCGCTGCGCCAAGCTCGGCCTGCGGTCTCGCTTTTTAATACAATGGACATTGGTTGGCGTCTGTGATCTAGCTGAGCTTATGCTGAAGCACGGCTTTGACCTCGCATGAAAGCTCGCCTCACTGGGTAACTTGGGATTTTTAGGCTTTTTTAACACGCTTTCACAATTTTTTCACAAAAAATTTCGCGCTCGCTGCGCTCGCGATTTTTATTGCTTTTCCGATTTACCCAGTACTTACATGCTAGTTCGTGATTAATTAATAATCATTTAAACACATGTACAATATTTATTATTAGGTTAATTTTAAACATGTGGCTCGTATGGTCGGACAATCGCTGTTCAGCCTCGCAAAATATTTAACTACTTATTGAGAAAAAAAGAGCTCTCCCCACACTGGACGCAAGGAGGAATCAGCAAACACTAATATAAAAAACCTTTATGTCCACGCAAGAGCGAAAAAGACATCGTTCGGCATGTTCGGATCGGCTCAACCGACACCTGAAGGTTGAAATTAAAACCGCAAACTTACTTCCCTGTACTGAACAACTGAACTTATGTATGCAGAATTAACTGTAAGGGGGCCCCGAGCATTGCACTGCCTAGGGGCCCCGACATGCTTAATCCGGCCCTAAATACGCATAAAACTGCAAAAAAATTACGTTTGGAGCCGCATTGATTTTTTTTTTTGTTTTTAGTATTTGTTGTTATAGCGGCAACGTGTCAACTATCACGGTTCCTGAGATACGGCCTGGTGACAAACGGACAGCGGAGTCTTAGTAATAGGGTCCCGTTTTTACCCTTTGGGTGCAGATTGTCACTCTGACGAGGTACGAAAATTAAATCGTTCAACTGTACAATAATCAGTAAGGAAAGTGTTTCCGTCAGGAGCATCAGGAGGCACCTGTCTAGTGCGGCCTCGACGCTGAACTGCGCCTCGTCGGTGCCCATGCCGCGCCGCGCCTCGCGCTCGAACACGGCGCCGGGCTCCGCCCCCGCCCCGCCCCCGCCCCCGCCCCCGCCCCCGCCCCCGCCCCCGCCCCCCGCGGCCGCGCTCTGCGAGTGCGCCCGCTGTGCGTTGGCTGCGTGCGCTCGCGTCCTGAATAAACAATGGAAATATGTCAGACGAGAGGTTCCAAATTATCGGTTAACATAAAAAAAAATAGTTCGACCGAATTTTCTCTATTTTGACGGAAAAACACTTGGATATATATTTAGGTGCTATCGCGATAGGAAACCTGCCGAAAAATGCATAATGTAGGTATTTTAAGGGTCGGTTGCGCCAAACCATATGTCACCGACGTCACCGTTCGCAAAATTTTATCGTGTGAGAAGTTTCATACTACACTGATGTGGATCGATGTCGATCAATCTGCTAAATGCGGTCGGTGCGACTGGCCCTTCTACGAAAAACCGACCTTTTATACATTTTGTAAATTGTCTAAGAGAACATCCTCGATTTCCGTTACGAGAATTTCACAATTTGTCTTTGTCATATCTAATTGTTCATATATGTCCCTCCCTCCTGGCGTGAGGACTGATTTTTTTTAATATTACAAGTATAGGAATTTTATTATTAAATTAAAGTCTCAAAAGCCTTAATGTAATAGATAGTAGTCCGGTATGTGTAATGAATAAGAATAAGAAACCATTTATTGCAACACAAAAAGCATACAGGTTACAAAACATAAGGATTGAAAAAAATAAGAATAATTGTGCGGCAAAAGGAACGGGCTCAGCATACGCCGCGTCAGTCATTTCATTACAAATTGCCTGCGCAGCGCTGATTTTCAGTCCGTCCCCTTCACTGAACCACATTGACATTTATGCGGGTTAAAAAAAAAATCTAAACAAAAAACCACTACAAAGATCTCTAGTTAAAGTAGGTAATAATAGTTTAAGTCTTGTTATTGGATAAGTCTTATCTCCTCACGTGTGAAAGTCAACACCGACATTGGCAAATTCACCCTGTGCAAAATTGCAGGGAGTGAGCCAGAAAAAAAAAAAAAAAAAAAAAAAAAGTCTTATCTTAATATATGAAGTGAAGTAACCTGAGATAGTGCAGCCGCTGGTGGTCGACTTGGGCGTCGGTGGTGAGCGTGGCGGGCTCGAGCGCGCGCGGGGACAGCGGCGCGGGCGAGTAGCGGCCGGCGCGGTACAGCGCCACGCACGCCGCCTCCCGCTCCGGGTCCGACTCCCCGCCCGACCCGGAGCCCGACGCTTCCGCTTCCGCCTCCGCCTGTGACTCCGCTTTGTGACTTGTACATCTAAAAAATTAGGTATACAATTTAATGTTTTTAGGGTTCCGTAGGCAAATGGCAAAAAACGGAACTTTTATAAATTCGTCATGTCTGTCTATCTGTCCGTCCGTCTGTCCGTCCGTATGCCACGGCCACTTTTTTCCGAAACTATAAGAACTATACTGTTGAAACTTGGTAAGTAGATGTATTCTGTGAACCGCATTAAGATTTTCACACAAAAATAGAAAAAAAAAACAATAAATTTTGGGGGTTCCCCATACTGTGAACTGAAACTCAAAAAAAATTTTTTCATCACACCCATACGTGTGGGGTATCTATGGATAGGTCTTCAAAAATCATATTGAGGTTTCTAATATCATTTTGTTCTAAACTGAATAGTTTGCGCGAGAGACACTTCCAAAGTGGTAAAATGTGTGTCCCCCCCCCCCCCCTGTAAGTTCTAAAATAAGAGAATGATAAAACTAAAAAAAATATATGATGTACATTACCATGCAAACTTCCACCGAAAATTAGTTTGAACGAGATCTAGTAAGTAGTTTTTTTTAATACGTCATAAATCCCCTGAATACGGATCCCTTCATGGGCGAGTCCGACTCGCACTTGGCCGCTTTTTTAAACTCAATTCAATGGTCGAAATATTTAGCAGACGGCGCCATCACAGCTTGCCCTGTCAATCCCTAGAATTGTGTAAAATTTTTGTTTTTTTAACGCTCTGGATGCCAGCCCTTTAGGCCAAATCTCATAGAAAAAGGGTCCAGCCATGATGGCGCCATCTATGCCAACCTTTGACAGTTGCCAACCCCATTCAGTAAATAAACTTGAAGCAAACTAACGAAACGACAACAGTAAAACAAGGTTTAATGTGTCATCTTTGGCTTTGTCTGATTTTCTTACCCGGTGGGTTGAGGTTCATCGGCGTCGGGTCTCGTCTCCGGTTCAGGCTTGGCCGCGACGCCTTGCTCCTGCTTCAGGAGTTGCAGCTTCCGCCGCAGATTATTCTGATGCCGGTCGCGCAGACGAGCGCGGGCCATGTGCGCTGAAAAATATATTCATTAAATGATTTTTTAAGAAATTCAATAAAAAGAGTTGGAACAGTAATATAAAAATATCTCGAAGCTAGTTCAGAATATCAAAAGTATCTGACAAAAATGTATTCGGTTCGGACAGCCTACCGCGAACAACGACAGCCGAAATTTCGTCATCTGCTATCTCGTTCTTGCTTGTTCGATCGGTAGAGACAGATTTAAACGTTCGTAGGCTCTCGGGGTTCTCAACAATATCAAAACACGCACGCTGAAGCACTCATAAGTTGACGACATTTTACCTTTGAGTTGGCTGAGTAAACTCTCCCAGTAGCCAACGTCGATGTTGTCAGCGCGGGCGCTGATCTTCTGCTCGATCTGCGACTGCAATGCTTCCAGCTGTGCGCCCGTCTTGCCTTTGAAAATCTATAACAAATAATATAACACGTTTTTACAAAAGCCGGGGTTTT